>NC_056747.1:441694226-441914226 GCF_019279795.1 Protopterus annectens | reverse complement strand
AAGCAAATCTCTTAAAATGTTACCCTCCCCAACAATTTAATTGCATCATTTTCAGCTGTTCTCTCTATTAAAGATAATATTTTACCGGGGGTGTGGCTAGGATACCAAGCAGCTAGCAGCACAAAAATCTTGATATGTCTTTTTTGAGTTATTCTGACAGGAAGTTATAGTTTTAATATTAAAAAAATAAGTATATAGCTACATGTAGTTACTTAGTAATAGCTCTGAGCAAACACCAAGAAAAAAACTTTTTTTTGAGCATTTTTATATTAAATCCTGTCAGAAGTTCTTTCTAAACTGATTCAGACATGAGTCAATTCAAAGCTTCTCTTCAGGAGAGTATGATGAAAAAGAAGCTACAGTCCATCATCACAAACATCCAGGATCTTTAAGTCAAAATAGACAATTAGGAGAGTAAAATAGACAATACAAAACAGGACAGTAAGACAGAACTAGACTTAATGAGATTAAGAAACATCCACATCAAATTACATCCATTGATGAAGTAGTAAATAACAAAAATGGCAGGCTGACTGAGTCTAAAAGTCAAAGTGAATTTCTCTTGAAACAAAATACTTTATTTTGGAAAAAAAATTGATGACTTAGAAAGCAGGTCCAGGAGAAATAATATCAGACTCTATGCAGTGCCTGACAAAGAGGAAGTTAACAACATGATACAGTTTTTAAACAACTGGATTCAAAAGAACAAACTTCCCGGAGTCTCTTTCATTTGGAATAGAGGAAGCTCACAGGTCTTTATCGAATGCTTCGACAGTAAACAAGACTTTTACACCAATATCCATAACTGTTATTTTTTTCCTACACAACACTTAGTATTTAAAAGTTTGGTCAAACTCACCAATAAAATGAATGGGAAAAGCATTCATTTTGATAATTATTACACTTCTTCTGTGATCTCTGAGAGAAAATACTATATTCTTTTAATAAAATCCTTGAAGAAATTAAACATTAAAGCTCACATTTTATTTTCTGCTCAAATTAAAATTTTCCTTCCTGAGGGACAGAAAATATTCACTACTCTTGATGAAGCTCTAGACTTTATACAAAAAATAAAATAGTGGGCAAAATAGAAGAAATGGATTGGTCTGCAACAAGTTTGAAAAGACAAGCTACTAAAGATGGTTGGACTGTTAAAGAAAAACATAGTAAAAAGTTTAAAGAAAATAAATTATTTTTCATTTTATGTATTGATTACATGCTGTGTCATTCATTTGAAATGATGCTTACAACTTCCTCTGAAGAGTGATAAAATAAGCTAATTCCCTTTTTTTTTCTTGCTTTATTTCTTCCTCTATTTCTTCTATTTTTTCTCTCATTTTAGCTTTAATAGTAAGTTAAAGGACATACTTATACTGTTTTAATATGCATTTATTTATTTATTATATTTGAGTGATTGGGCTTATGTTTGAAGGTTGCATGGAGAGTCTAACACCTTATGGTTTTAGGCTAGCTATTTGAAAGATTGTGTATGTTTGAAATGAAGTATCTAGGTGATGCATAATATCAGTGTATAAACGTTCAGTTTTGTGTGTGTGTGTGTGTGTGTGTGTGTGTGTGTGTGTATATATATATATATATATATATATATATATATATATATATATATATGTTTTCAGTGTTTTTTGCTGCAGTGGTTGATTGGTCTCCACTTTGATTTTTGTATTTCATATATTTATCTTCTTTCTTTTTGGTGGGGTTTTAGGGGATGGTCTGGCTGTTTATTTAAGAGAGATATATGTGCCTGTTGAGTGTGATGGAGAGGTGCTGGCTACTTTCAATATTAGGTTTTGTTAACCTGTAATGTGCCTGTCAGAAACAATGTTTTCCTTTTTAAAAAAATAATTGAAATCCACTCACCTGAAGTAGTCGCATGCTTTCTGTTGATTTTAAAGCTTGGTTTTGTATTGTTTCCCGCTCGAATTGAGATGTTCACTTCCTTGGCTGTTTTGAGGGATCACAAACTGTAGTTCGTCATGAAGAGCTTCATAGTATCACTTTGTTGATGTAAGCAGAAACAGGAAGTCCTGCCTGAACTGTGAAATTTTCAGGAAGACGCTGGCTGGAATGTTACAATGGCAAAGGGACACTGGATGTATTAAAACATTTGAAGTTAGTGGGTTGTAATGACTGTACAAAAACATCTCTCAATTATACATTCCTTTTTTGACTGCATTGTCATATATTGATTTTTTTTAAGTTGCTATGTTTCTAATAAGATTTATTCATGCTGAAATAATGTGAATTAATGTATTTCATGTCAGATAATTACGTAATATTGCTTGCCCCATAAGAAGTCCAGTTTATGCAGCCTGTAGTTTATAATTTTTTATCTGGATTAGAGTTCCTAACTTACATAATAAGCTGGAGTTTTGGCTCTGAAATTATATCACATAATCTGTTTTCAAAGAGTAGATGCAGGATCACCTTAAGCCTTTCCTGATTTTAACTAAAGCTTAAGAGCAATGTGTACTGGAAATAGGAGGGCTGTAGGTGAGAGAGCTTTTGTGAATCTTAGGATACCATTTGGAATGAAAACTGTAGATGGGCGGGTACTTCTTCCAGTCCAAACTATGTTCCTTTGTAAATGCCTCGAGGATTTTGTATGTTAGTATCACTGGACCTCTCTATGGGCCTATTGACTTTATACTAGCACAGAGGGAGGCATCTTTGCACCCTCACACAATTCTCTGCAAATGTTTCACTGCTCTTTAGGGAAATGAATAAATACCTAGGTGCACATCATCATCATCACTGTGAACACATACACAGGGGATGGGGAGGATATCTCTGGATGCCTGGTGACATAGCCATTGTTGTCAAGATAGGTTTCTTGGCTATATAATGAATGGCTTTCAGGGACTCCTTAATACATTGTCCTGCATTGGGGGTATTTCTTGTAGTGGATGTAATCAGTAGGGATTTTGACTTGCTGGTTATCTGTCTTATTACAGCAGTCTTTTGTATGGTCAGGTTGAACTAACGGAGGCTCTGATCTGGCTGCAAGGTAAGGTGGATGTTCCTAAAATACCCAGCCATTAATGTGTTGTGAGCAATCTTAACCAAGTTAC
The DNA here is from genome assembly GCF_019279795.1 of Protopterus annectens. Taxonomy (NCBI): domain Eukaryota; kingdom Metazoa; phylum Chordata; order Ceratodontiformes; family Protopteridae; genus Protopterus; species Protopterus annectens. The sequence goes on along the minus strand of NC_056747.1, from coordinate 441,911,137 downwards.
ATTGTCTCTTGGAAGTGATTGATTATCTAACACTCCTCATCCTATCTCTGCTCTGAGCACTCCTTATCTTATCTCTGCTCTGAGCATGCAGCTATGGGCTTCCTGGGGGCAGTCCATGTTCCCATCACCTCTTTCTATGCACTTAGTGTCAGTTCTTGCTCTCATATTATGTATAGGATAGTCATTTCTTTTGATCACTTGCAATTTAGTAATACATTTAAGGAATCTGGGCAGATCTCATGCTATGAATAGCTTTGAGTAAATTGTATTTCTACAGGAGCATATGGGAAAGGGATATTTTTGTAGCTGAGGATCTTATATTCACTCTGTTGCCCTGTTGTAACTCAGGGTTTTATATTCTGTCTTGCTATTTCTCTCCCCTTCATCCAGGATGGGCACTTTGGAGTACCAGGTTCCCATCAAGATTTTTTGAGATATTGTTTGGAGATCAATCAATAATATATTTCTTTAGCTGCTTAGCAGTAGATAAATCCATAGGTCACTTCCATCACTGTACTCCTCTGATTTCATTGACTGTTCCACATTCTTGGTTACATAAACCGCCACATCTATTCCACCCCAGTGTAATTCAACAGTACTAGTCACATTATAAACATATATGACACTCCAGTATCCTTTAGTTCAAGAGTCTGTATCACACTCACAATAATTATTTGTATGCTTCCTCAGGAATTTCTATGGTTAACTTAGAATATCTTCCATATACATGTACTTTCCCTGTACCACAACGTGTGCATTTTTTTCCCATTTCTGTTCAGTTCTAGTACTCTCTTTCTTTATTAGGCAAGGTCCTACTCTGAGGCTTTCATTTATCTACACTTAATGAAGACTTTGAGGGATCTGCCTACTTGAGAGGCATGCATTTAATATACTATCCCACCACTATTATGCCAACATAGATAATATTTCTTTATAAAGTTTTGGCTTAGTTGCAATAGAGTTATGAATTGCTTAAAATATTGTCAAAGCAAGTGGTTTATCTAATTAGATTAAATGTGCTTAGGTAACAGGACATTATAAATTGCACTGCTGATTTAAATGCTTGAGCCAAGATATTGAACTACTGAGCTAGTGAGCATGTCTAAATTATCAGTAGCTTCTGCTTTATTTGGTGCTGCTTTTAGATAATGTTCATGCATCTTCACAATTTTTATGAAAGATAAAGATTTTATATGAACCATTAAATCTATAGGGATTATACACTATTTGATTAAAATTCCTAATAGATTGAACGTTTGATAGTTTTAAGTATTTGATTGTTTATTACAGACTTCATGTCCCTTGACTCTTACTGATATAGAAAACAAATTTTACAATTATAATACATCCCACATAATAAATGCAGAGATTAAATAAACATTGTTAGTAGAAATTAATAGCAGGAAATAATACATCTTGCATATACATTGCAAAATATTTGATTTCTTTTTGCTTCAATAAAACTAAGTACTCTCAAATTGGGAATTACTTAATTACCACCATAAATAAATGTATAGATTATAATCTTTTGAGGAATCTATTTTGTTTAACTTTAATGCCACATTTGGATTATATTTATTTTAATTAATATTGCTAAAATTAAATATTGAAATAAAGATTGAAATTTGATTGGGATAAACTAAGGATTAGTGGATGACATTCTATTAATAGGAGATGACTTCATACTTTATTCTACTTTTAGATAATTAGTTTAATTTTAACAACAGTAGCATTAGAGTGACTGGATTGTAATAATATGTGGATTGAGGGTGGTTTGTATGATTATTTCATCAAACCAGGAATATTTTGTTCTATGTTAGGAAATGTAAATAGTACTATAAAAATGTTAATAGATACGTTTCTGATTTTGTACATAAATAAATAGATTAATATTAATAATTTTTCTTATATACTAACTTACCTTAATAGTTTTAGAGATATTTTATATCTAAGATGTTAAAAGTATAAATGTCTTTCATTGACTGTTAATGGTCTTAATCCCATGAAGAGAGGTAGCATACTTAAATATATTAAAATCAATATAGTATTTTTGCAAGAGACACATTTATTGAAAAAAGATACAAGTTGCTATTTAAAGATTATTCAATTCTTGCAGATTCATGTTATTGTACTAAAGGAGAGGCATGCTTATGCTTTGGAAGTAATCAGCAACAATGCCTAAAATCATAGATTCTTACTCTGATAAAAATGGCATGATGAGTTTAGTAGTACTTGAAATTAATAAGAAACATTACACATTTGTAAATGGAGACCTGAAATTAGTTATAAAAATAGCAAAAAATATTTAGACATTATAACTTTACTTGCAAAAAGAGAAATTTTATTACTTGGAGATTTTAATTGTATAATTACCGAAGGAGATACTACTAAAAATATAAAAATTAAAATATCAGCTCCTGCTAAACACTAAACAACTGTATTATTTTACAAACACAATGAATTTAAAACAAATTTATGATTTAAGATTGGCTAATTCTCTGAGTTGTACTCATTATACATTTAGATTCGGTACCCAAGCAAGTATAACATTTTTGCATCAAGTGAACTATATTCTAAATTTGAAGATGTAGCAATTATTTCATGTCCATTGCCTGATCATAAGGTTATAACTTTTAATTTAAATATAAAATCTGAACATCTGGTTTCTTGGCAAAAAATTCCAGCATATATTACAAAGATTAAAGGATTTGAGGAATGATGTTTAAAGGAACTAAATATGTATACAGATTTTAACAAAAAGGTGAAGTTTCTGATGTTATTCTTTGGGATTTGTTAAAAGCATATTTATATGATAGACTCAAGACTTGGTACTTATAAAAAAGGAATGGGATAAAGAACTAATTATATTACAATCCAAAATTAATAAATTAAAATGAAACCTAAGACCTAACAATTAGGATATCACCTCTGAACTAAAAGCATTGAATCAAAAATATTTAGAAACACTACATCACAAGGTCTCAATTACTCTGGAAAAACTTAAATTGCAATCATATTTTATTATTTCTAAAAACTTAAAAAGAATAGTTATTAGAGCTAAAAGATTAAATAATATAAATCATATTAGTGAGATTACACAAAGTTAATAATACCCATATAAAAGTAACTGATATTAAAACATATTGGAATTGTTTTGTGCTCACTGAAATAAATATTAGTAATTCAACTCTAGAAAACAGTGATTTAACGGATAGCTTTATAAAACATTAACAAAGCAGCAAAAAAACAGATTGGATAAATCAATTTATTTTAAAGAATTGAAAGAACAAATAAAAAATTAAAAAAAAAACATCAAAGTTCCATGTTTAGATGGCATAATTCCAGAAATGTATAAATTATCTCCAGATATTTTTTTAAAAATTCTATTAAATGCATTTGAAGATGTTAAAATTAGTTAAATGTTCCTCCCTTCTGGAAATTCTTATTGGTATCTCCCATTTTGAAACAAGGAAAAGATTCAAATATGTGTTGTTCTCATCATCTTTCTTCTTTAAACATTAATTCCAAAATTTGTATGTCCATATTGGCGAAAAGACTAAATAAGGTGATGTTTAACTTAGTTGAAGCCAATCAAACTGGTTTTATTTTAAATAGGAAAGAACAAGATAAGTACAGAATATCATCAGACTATTGACATTGATAGATATTGTCAATAAAATAAAAAAGAACTTTCAATAAGCTTAGACGTAGATAAAGACTTTGATTCCATCAATTTGTCATGCTTATATAAGATACTTAAAGGAACAACAGTTTTTCTTCAGAATTTATTGAATTAATGAAGTTATATAATAATGCATTATCTTTTGTTCAAATAATTTCTTTTCTATCTACTTCATTCAAAATACTAAAGGGAACAAAGCAAGGATGCCTTTATCTCCTTTACTGTTTGCATTGTCAATTGAACCTTTTTCTATGTTTATTATAAATAAATCAAAGATAGAGGGTTACTCCTTATATAATTATAACTCAAAAATTCAGTTATTTGCAGATGACATTTTATTAACAATTGGTAACACTGATTCTTCATTAGAGCATTGAATCAAAGTACTTTGAAAAGATTTCTGGTGTAAACTTTAATCAAAATAAAATGGAAACTTCATTGATAAATAAAAAACAAATACTTTTTTAAAATATTGATAAAAAAATTTAAATATTTGGGCATCATTGTAAAACTAGCTGGAAAGATACATCCACAAATTATAATTTTAATTAACAGTAATAAAATTAACTGATAATTGGAACAAAATGTTTTTACTATGGAGGAAAGACTTTCATTGATAAAAATGATGTTACCAAAATATTATTTCACATACAGTCATTGATTATATCTCTGCCCTAAAAAACTTTTAAGCAGATAAACTCAATTTTACTTAAATTGTTATGGCACCCTCAAAAAAACAAAAATAGCCTTAGATTGGCATATAAAAAGTTAGGAAGAAAATGGAATTGGAATTCTTAACATTGAGCTATATGCTAAATCAACCTTTATTAATATACCGAGTCTTTGGCTAAACAGTTTTTATACTTCTTATTGGAAAAGAGTACATGAAATAATTTTAATATCAAGCTCTTTATATAAGTCATAAGCACATTTTTCCTTAGATATTAATAAAATATATTGGGTTGTAAAATATTTCTGCATGAATATCAGAAATTCTTCTATATTCATTCCCAGTGTTAATTATACACTAAATACGTTTAAGAAAGTGATTGAGAATATTTATCTGGTTAAATATTTAAATTTCTTGATGTTCTACAGTTTGAACTAATGGTTGCTCAGAAACTTTTAATCTTAATAAATGTTGGAGCTTAAAGAAAGTAATTTAAAATGTTGGTATCAGTTCTTTGATAAGGATAAAGTACATGTGGTTGATTATCTTCCTCCTAGATACAACATAAATAACAACTGGTGATGTATATAAATTTTTAAGGAATTTAAGTCAAATAAAATACAAATAGCACTAAATATGCATATAAAACCTTTGCAAAACTATTAGAATTATATTTTAATATTACTAGTATGGGAATCAAAACAAGTTTTATCTATCCATTTATAGGATATTAAGTGCTGATTGTTTGATTTTTTGATCCAACCTACTGAAAATATTCAACAAAAAATAGCAATGAAATGTTCTCAGAAGATAATAAAAAAATTACTTCTGAAATCTACAAATAACACCACCTCATCATTTTACTGGAAAATTTTCACATGGAAATATCTGCATAGAAGTTTAATACCTCATAAGATTGCTTTGATTTATAGGAAATAAGATGATGCAGATGTGATGAGACTATTGATGCAAATTGGTTACATATGATTATAGACTGTAGAATGGTTGTTCAATTCTTGGAAGAGTTCAGAAACTTTGCTAAGGCATTATGGACAGACAATTGTAATACCACAAATTATTTGATTTTATTTAATATACCATTTCAAGACATTATTCCAAAAACACAAGTGCCTCTCATTTGGTCAATTTTGGCTATTACTATGACTTCAAGATGGCTGCACATTGAATTGTTTCTAGCTCTCCCAATATGAAAACAGAAACTCAGCAGAGAAGGCCAGTAGGCTTGTGTTTATGGGTAAATTTCAGTAATTGGCCAGTAAGTGCACTGCCTGGCCTGGATGCCATTAATAAAGAAATACAGAAGGCCTGGAAAAAATTACCTACAAAAAGTGAGGAAGAAGCACTGACTGGGAAAGTTCTAGAGCTGTTCAGAAAAAAAGCAATGCAACCTTCAGACATGACTTCCAGTAACCTTCAGGAAGATATAAGACAGCTGCATACAGACCTGATCAAAGTAAACAAAACACTGATGGAGTATATCAACACAAACAACAAAAGGCTTGAGAAAATGGAAGACACTTTAAACACATATTCAGATGAGATGATAAAGCTACAAAAATCAGAGGTCAAAAATGAAAAAAAGGCTGGTTGAATATGAAACTGCTCATGAAGAGATGTTTAAAAAAATAATAGAATTAGAGGACAGAGCACTTAGGAAAAACCTGAGATTTTCAGCTATACCAGAGAAGCTGGAAGGAAAAGACTGCATTTGTTTTATAAAAGCACAAATACGCAACTGAACTGGTATTCCACAGCAGGAGTTGTTAGTGGAAAGGCCACATCATGTGTATGCACCAAACCTATCAATAAGAATGCAGTCTAGACCTTTAATAGTAAAGGGATTTGATTCTGACAAAACTGCGGCACAGGGACAAAATACTAAAAGTGGGAACAGCAGAGTGTTTGTGGAGAATAATTACTTGTACACCAGGCAAAAGAGTAAATTAATTCCACTGTTCAGGGGATGTTGAGACACAGTTGTGAGATTCAAACTGCTGTATCTGGCTGTCTTTAAGGCATTCTTCCTAGGAGGGACAAAATAATTTTTTGATGAAGTACATGCTAAGGAGGAAATACAAAAGTATTTGTAATACCACGAAAGAAAAACTCCACTGCACATCTGGATAAATATTTAATCCACTTGATTACACACAAATACAAAAGTATGTCCAACAAAATGTAAACTGTGAAACAGCAGGAGATTTTGCTGCTTGTTTTTCTGGTAATAAAGACCACAGTCAGTCTGTACATGTGAAACTTTTTCCCGTGTTTCAACGGAAAATGTTGGAGAGAAGGAAGCGAGCACAAGACTTGACTAGAAGAATTCAGAGTATGTTTCAAATCAAGCAGAGACAGGATTTGGGCAATGGAGAAGAACTAATAAAACTAGCAACTTACTGTGGGATTACAATGCAACAAATTATATTTGTGAAATATGACAGAACAAGAAAATCTGGAAATATTGGACTTTTTCAAAATTTGTTGGACTTGTGGGGGACTCAAAGGTATGTGCCCTACTTCATGCCATTAATGTTTGGAAAAATGCTTTGGGGATGTGTAGAGAAGGGAGAAAGCTAACTGAGTAAAGAAAACATTCCTTTTCTTAATAGTACTGTATTTGTGGTGTATGATTTTCTTTACATGCTAATTTTAAGCATAATGAGGATTGTAAACCGGCACTTTTTTATTTTTCTCCCCTCTCCTCTCTCTCTTCTTCTACAGTTTTGAGAAATATAGGCAATGCAGTGTAAAAAAAAAAAGAGAGAGCCTGGTTAAAAGGCATGACAAAGTTAAAATGAATGTGTTTTTTTCTTATTCTTACATAGGGAAATGACTGGATTAAGGACCTTAGACTGATTAGTTTTAAGAGAACGCAAGGAAATGAAAAATAATATTGAATGTTATGGGGCTTTTTTCTAGCAAATGCATGTATACTTAGTAACAATTCTGCAGCTGGTCTTCATGTTTCCATGGAAACAAACTGATAAAGAGAAACTGGCTGTCTGGTTCTCATGTCTCAATGGAGGCAATCTGATAAAGAGAAACTGGAGACAGTCTGGTGGAGGGGGACTGGCTGACAGAAAAAGAAAAGAGAAATTTGACTAGGACATAATGTTCTCCGAAAGCAATCGGGTTTTCTCAACTGGGAGCACTTTAAAGATAAGACAAAACCAAATAGACTTGAAGCAAACTTCTCACTTTTTTGAAATGCAATGGAGATACTAATATAAACAGGTGCTTTTTTTCTTTTTCTCCCTTCTTTCTTTTTCTGTTTAGTTGTTCAGTTTTAAGAAATGTAGGCACTGCAATGTAAAAAAAAAAAAAAGGAGGGGGGGTCTGGTTAAAAGAGTATGACAAAAGAAAAATTAGTGTGCTTTTTCCCATGTTTGCATAGGGAAATGACTGGGTTAAGACCCTACATGTTATCCAGTAACAAGTTTATTACAAAGCAGGTAAATGAAAATGAATATTGAACATAATAAAGCTTTTTTTCTGGTAAACAAGATAACTTTAGCAGTTTTGTGTCTGGCTTGCATGTCACTAGAAGACAATTTGATAAAGATAAATGGCTTGGAGAAAGTGTTTACTGAAAGCATTCAAGTGTTTTCTCAGCTGGGTGAGCTGTAAAGTTAGACAAAATCAAGTAGCACTTACTAATATCACAGGCTATACTATGTGTCTGAGTATGACTAACTTTTTTTGGTTAACTCTAGCCTATGTGGCTATCAACTTAGAACTTTTGTTCTTATTACGAAGCAAAAACTTCAATATATTAAGATATACATAGTTTTGTGCGTTATTATTAAAGTTGATAGGTTTTGGAGGGGTTGTTTGTTCAGTTTGAGGCATTTCAACAAAACAAAAAGTTATGTAAGATGTGGCATAGGCTCAAATGGATATGACAAGAAACAACTGTATAAAAGATCAACCTACTGAACAGTATATGCATTTAACATAAAAGTTGGAACTAGAAATTTGACAAAAAAAGTTATACATAAAAGGTGATAATAACTGTATAAGAAAATGATGCTTTCTGCAATGTCTTTCAATCTGAATGGTCTTACAGATAAATACAAAAAAGAAAACATAGTGAACTATATTAAAAATGTTACAGAGCATACCTCTCACCCATACTGCATTCCTCGGTAAATACTGATTTTGAAGGCTAAATATTGGGGTGCCACAAATTCCCACTTAGGCCCATTTGATTTCCAAATTTCCTTTTTTTTTTACTCCTGACATCACCAGGGCATGTGCGAACAAGTCAGCTTCTGTAGACTGGTCTGTGAACACACAGCTTTCTTCCTTGGCTACATATTTAATGGTTGCAGGCAGGTTACGTTTTTTTTCCCTGCTTTACTTATTTAATGGCTGCAGGCAGGTATGCCCAGGATCGGGGATCGGCTCCTCCAGGTTTAAAAAAAAAAAAAAAAGCTTTAAGGAAGCAGGAGAAACTGTGTTTCTTTAGAACCAATGAGTGTCTTTTTACATTAATGGTATAGAAGCAGGAGAAAGGACAAACTGTCATGCAGGAGAAAAAGTGTGTTTTTTTGTAGGAGAAATGGCACAACAGTGTGCTTACCTTACTAATGGCAGTATGAGCAGACATTTGAATGAAGCTTTCATTTCCTTATTGGAGGGGAGGTGTCCTTTCATTTATTTATTTATGGCTGGCAGGTGTGTGCTGCTTCATTCATTTACTTAATGGCTATTTACTTACTGCAGTGTGTTACTTCATTTATGTATTGCAGAAATTAGTGTGTGAAGCTTGAATTTCCTTATTGGAAGGGAGGTGTGCTTTCATTTATTTATTTATGGTGGGCAGGTGTGTGTTGCTTCATTTACTTAATGGCTATTTATTGCAGTTTGTTGCTTCATTCACTTATTGAACTTCTTTCATTTCATTTACTTATATGTAGGAGAAACAGCATGGCAGTGTGCTTACCTTACCAGTGTGAGCAGACATTTGAAGCATTGATTTCCTTATTGGCAGGGAGGTGTGTGCTGCTTAATTTACTTAATGGTTATTTACTTATTGCAGGAATTTGTGTGTTCATTTACTTATTGCAGGAACTTCTGTGTGTGTGTTTGTTCATTTACTTATTGCACTTATGCCAAGTCTGTTTATGTTAGTAGCAGAACAGGTAGAATGTTTGCTTTTGATGCAGAAGGCTGTGGGTTCTACTCCCACAGTATGTACAGGGATTGCTGATACTGTACTGTGTTGTACTTTTAAAGGTGGTGGATACTGCAGTCCTGAGAATGTCCTCTTTGGCAGATATATCTAGCAACTATGAACCTGTTATCAGTTTGCCATCCATTCCCTAATTGCAATATTACTACCTTATCATTTTAATGTAACATAGGCAATTTATTCCTCAAGGGCAACAGGCACATTTGTAGATGAAACAATGAAATATTAAGTTGTTGGTTAGCAGCAACCTCTTCAATTAGTTACAGATCTCTTTAATGTGGAATTATTTAGATGACTTTTACTTCTGCAGAAATTGTGCATATTTACTGATACTGGTGGACTGTAGAAGTTTGAGTAGACTTTTATGATGGAAATGTTCTGAATTGGGCAGTTTTGTCATTATTGGTTCATGCATTTTGTTTCATTGCTTACCGGAAAAAAATCTTTAAAACAATAAATTTAAAACACGCTCTAACAAGTGTGCTGTATTATACAAGGAATGTAATTTAATACAATCAGAAACGTGTATCAAAGAACATATGTATGTTTTGTGTGCAAGGGGCCTATGATTTGAAAACAATTCAAAGGTAATCTTTATCCACCACTGGCCAGAAGCATTTTCTTTGAATGTGGGTTTCAGTGCTGTTTTAATGAATGTGAGTTTCAAGGGTAAAGGAGATTTAATGCCAAGTCTATTTTCATTGTGACTGCATGGCTTTGTTTAGCAGATGTCTATTAGTGCTTGCGCTATAAAATGTAAAATAAAAGATTTAAATGAAATTCAAATAATCGTTGTAGAAGTAAAGCAGTATGCACATTATAGTAAAAAAGATTGCCAGTAACTGGAACTGAAGAAAGAAAAATGCCACAACCTTATTAATTTGATGCACATTATAGTGTTTATGGTAAATGGGGCAAAATAGCCAAGTAACGGGACATTGGATTGGCTGCAGGGGTGAGGAGGGTTGTGTATGGGGAGCCCCATTTGACCATGATTTTGTGAGGGGTGAAGGGTGGCAAACTCAAAGACAGCCCAGGACTGCACAAACTCAAGCTATGCCACTGATTAGTAGGCCATGGAGAATGACTTTTGGAGGTCCTAGCAAACTATAATATTCTTTTGCTAAGATTAGAATATTGCCTACCATTAAATACCCTACTTTTACCACAAAACCCACATAATGCAAGTCACCAAAAACAATATCCTAAGGCTCTTCATCTTCTCCCTTCCCAGTGAATATCACTGCTGCATATTTTAAAAAAAATTTACTACAGGGTCTGGGGCCATATTTTGGCTGTCTGTTCTTCAGCTTGTGTTTGAAAGTTGGTATCCCACAATTCCGTTAAGGTGGGCGGGGTTACAAAATTATGTTTGCATATTTTATGTTAACCAGCGTACAGATTTGTTACAGATTTTTTCATGGGCCTTTGTCCAGATTTTTAATGTTTCCAGGTTGAGAGGTATGATGTAGAGTGCAAATAGCTATGCTACAGGAGACACACCTGGAAAGAAATGAACATGGAAATTTGATAAAGAAAGGTTTTCAGGATGGTTATTCAGCAGAATATCTGGGCCAAAGGAAAAGAGGAGTACTTACATTAATTTCAAGAGGAGCTCCAATAATGAAAGAGGAGGAAAAAAGATAATAGAAGATATGTAGTACTAAGGGGCTATTGACAAGGGAGTAGGATTACAGTGGCATGCATTTACATTCTGCCCAAAACTGCTATAATGGAGCTTAAGAAAGTTCTGGGAGAAATAATCAGCTTTCAGAAAGGAATATTACTTATAGGTGGAGATTGGAATTTGGTTTGCAGCAGTGAAGCTGTCTCGGGGGGGGGCAGAAGGGAAAATATAACAAAAGAGGGTAGAATTTTTAAGAATTTTATGAAAATGTTTGGCATGGAAGATATGCATTCAGTACTAGGATTTCAGAGTGAATTTACACATTACTCTCCAAGATACAAAAACTGTGCTAGGCTGGATAGAATGTATATCTCCCATGAACATGTGCATTTAATTGAAGGTTTTTGAAATGCACCCAATAACTTTCAGATCTTGTGCCAATAATAACTAAAATATCACAAGTTAATGAAATAAAAAATTGACAATGGCGCTTTCCCACCTATCGGTTGAAAAGACAGGAAATTAAGGAATGGGTTTTGGATTTAATTCAGGAGCTACTAGAGAAGATAGAAATTTCTTCTGAAAATACAGCAAGGGAGTGGGATAAAATTAAAGTGGAGTTTAAAACTAGGGTGGAAATAAAAGAAATGGAGATATAGTTAAGAAGTAACAAGAATTATTTAGAGGGACTGACAAATGTTAAAGTATTGCAAAATAGGTGGAATCTCTCAGAACAAGAAAAGGAGCAACTGCAGAATGTTAAACAGAAAATAAAGGATTACCTCAATTATAAGCACAAGTTTAGAAAGGCTGCTGTTAAGCAACTGTTTTTTGATAATTCTATAGCACAAAAACTTTTAGTACAATGACTCAGGCAATCAAAAGTGGAAAGGGCTGTCACCAAGCTTAGGGAGCCTGTAACAAGGAAGATAACAAGAGATTCTGTGGAAGTATTAGAAATATTATGAAAAAATAATGAAAGTTTGTATAAAGCAGAGAAATATGGAAATTAAGAAAAGGTACAAATGGAAATGTTTATGGAAGAATTAAATATGCCAAGGTTTGAAGTAGACGAGGCCCAATTACTAACAGGACAGGAAGAGATGAGATAAAAATGGCTAAGTATAACCAATCTACAGGGAAGTCCCCAGGAATATATGGTATTCCTGTGGAAATTTGGAAGCTAGGAGGGGAAAAAACTGATAAAGATCTGGAAGGTTTTGTTTAACAGTATTTTTAAGAGAAGAAGTACCAGCATCCTGGAAGAAAGTGGTGGCAATGGTAATACCTAAAGAGGGTAAAGATCCATTGGATCCAGCTTCATATAGGCCCATTTCAATACTAAACCATGATTATAAAGTATTTATGTCTATAATGGCTAAAAGAATGCAAACGTGATGCCAAAATTGATAGATGTGGATCAGTGTGGTTTTGTGGAGGGGATGTAAACATTTGACAATATTAACAGAACACTGATGATCCAGAAGAATGCAGAATGTAAGAAAATATCACTGTTATTGGTGGGTCTTGATGCAGAGAAAGCATTTGACAGAGTAGACTGGGACTTCATGAGCAGAGCAATGGAAGCATTTACTTTCCCTGATACAATTATAAGGTTGATTAGGAGTATATATGAGGAATCAGAGGCAAAAATTAAAGTGGGTGGGGTCCTCTCTGATAACTTAATACTCAAGTAGAAGAACCAGGCAGGGTTGATTGATTTCCCCTTTGTTGTTTGCATTTAGAACCATTGGCAAAGAAAATAAGGAATTCAGAAATTCAAGGATGTAATTGGTATGGTAGCCAGGAAAAGCTGGCTCTATTTGCAGATGATATTATTTTATACATGACAAAACCAGAAATGGACATTACAGTTTTGTGGACTATTTTAAGATAGTTCCATATCTTCTCAAGATACAAAGTTAATGATGCTAAAACAAAGGCAATAGCGGTAAATTATGAGCCCACACAAGAGTTGGTCCAACAACATCCATATTTATGTGGACATAGCATGAAGTATTTAGGAGTATTAATTAGAAATGACTCTGTTGTGGTATCTAAGGATATGTGGGAAGAGACTAAACAGAAGATACAAAAATTGAGAAACTGGAAGTTTAGTTATATGGATATGGATACTAAGATACAAACAATTGAAATGTTTTAGTCCCTTTAGTGTTATGCACAGGTCAGACATATTTTTTATCAACCAGAGGAGAAGCTGTAGAAAGCAATTAAAAAAGAGTTGAAGGATTTTATCTGGGAAGGGAAGACAGCAAGGATCAAGTAGGATAAGCTGATTCTTCCAATAGAGCAAGGCAGGCTAGGATTACCCAATTTGAGGGGGTATTTAAGAGGAACACAGTTAAGGCTCTTATACATGGCACAAGCAGAAAACTATAATTCAAAGTTGAAAGCAATGATGATGATATATGGGAGAAGCTCAGGAAATAAAAAGAGATTGGGATTTTGTATGCAGAATCAAAGAGAACAACAGAATTCATACAGAGTATTATATTCATAAAATTGCAGGGTGTAAACTAAGAACTAAACCAGCACAAGAATGGAGAAAAGAGATTCTGATGATTGGATGACTGTGGTTAGAGATACAGATATTAGGCAACAGGGGCTGGAATTTATTGGAGAAAACTGGCAAAGGAACCAAGGTATTGAGAGCAAATAACTGGAAAGGAAAAGGTAAGAGAATGGGAAGAAGCCAAGAATTTATTTGAACTGCAGGTTAGAGATTGCCTTCCTATCAAGGATTGATATCAGAATATAAGGAAAGAGAAAGAAATAGGAGATTCTTAAATGAAAGACCAGTACTGGTAGAGTTTTTAATAGAATCTAGAACAGAAGCTGCCATTAAAAAAGGAATAATTAATAGAGCATATAAAATATTGCAAGATAAGTATAAGATTCGATCAGAGGACCTTAAAAAGGATTGGGAAGAGAGACTGGATAAGCAATTCACAAAGAGACAATGGGGGTTATATATGTATCTCCCAAATAGGCAACAAAGTCTAGAAGATTTAGGATCTTTGCCTGGAAGTGTGCACATAGGTATTTTTATACCCCAAGTAGACTCCAAAGAATTTTTCCTCAGGGGGATACCATATGTTGGAGGTGTAATGGGCAGGAAAGAGGTGGCTGGGAACATTTTTTGTGAGTATAGTGGGTTGGTGGACTTTAGGGATTCCCTGCAGACTGCTGTGTCGGAGATGCTGGGTGAGTGGATTGGATTGACTGGGCAGATGATTTTTTTGAGCTATGATACTGAATCAGAATTGCCTAGACATAGTAAAGCCTTGCTGAGTCTAGTTATCGTGGCTGCCAAAAAAGCAATTACTAGAAAATGGAAATCAAAGTCTAGACCAACTTTATTAAAAGTAGTGAATCTAGTAACAGAGATAAAACAAATGGAATTGGGATTTTAGAAAAGGGAAAGAGCAAACTACATAGAAAAAATAGGACTCGTGGGAACAATATATGCAGAGAAGGAATGAGGTTTAAGAGGCAGGATTTGAATGAGCCATATGATGCTTAACTGACAGTGACTGGATAGATTATAAGTGATGTATAATGTTTGCAACTACAGTTGTTTCAATGGTGACTGTGATGTATAATATTTGCTACTAAAGTGGTATCAATGTTTGTTTTTCATTTATATAACTAAGATTGCCTATGTCATATGTGATTAATTTAATAAATATGTTTATTGGAAAAATAAAATTGCTATTACTAGAAATGTCAGCACAATTAATTGGAAGAACAAAAATATCCTCTCTTTTAATGAATACATTGATTTAGCAAAAAAATGTCTATAACAAGGAATTATAAACTATATATTATAGAAGAAAAATATCACACATTTATCTTGGTAAAAACAAAGATTTATTAGGAAAGTATTAATGGTTTTATTTAATGTAAACCTTTGCTATGGACTTTGTAAATAGTTCTGTTTATGTTTTTTTCTTTTATTAACTGCTTGTTATATATTGTAATTTTTCATCTAATGGATTCACTGATTTAAAATCTAATAAAATGTTTTATGAAAAATATACTATTTTTGATTATAAATCCTCTGTAAATGCAAATTGTGTACCCTTTATTGTAGGCATTAATTTTGACAGTTGCAGCCATAATATGGCCCTAATGTTTCAAAGTACTGCTCAGAAAAATGTACTCAGTACAGTACAAAAATATGCCTGAATATACCCTTGTCACTGCTGGATTCTTATATAGATATGACAAATATGCTGAGCCTTAAAACATTTTTTTTGAGGGGGGCACAGGTTATAACATCTGGCTTCAGGGATGCTACCATAAAGTTATCTTTGAAGTTCTCAAATAATGTGTGTACAGCAGTAAATTAGACTCATCTCATAGTATCCAGGTACCTCTTTTCCATCTCTGATATCTCAGACAACGTATTTCCTATTTCTTGGGTTCAAGGGTCACCTTAATTGAGACACCCCCCCCCCCTAAGATGGGCCTGTCAAGAACAAACAAAAAAACTTTCCTTGCATCTTGGAAGTGTACATTACAGCTTCCTCATCTTCTGAGGAAGAACCTAACCCTGTAAGAGTACAGGGTCCCCTTTTTTCCAAGGTGGAAAGTTAGGTAGAGGCACATTGCAAGTCTTTACACAAAGAAAAAGCTCTTCAGCCAATTTTGTAAGACAATGTAATTACAGGCAAGAGTTACTGGGGACTGTAAGGCCTGTGCCATAGCAGGCAAGCATACACTATACTTATGGCTATATTCAAGTTGAGTGCAGCAGGGCCTCAGATTTTTTTACATGGTCCTCTCTGGGACTAATTTTGATCCATAGATTTGCCCTAGGAACTGGTATCATGTACTATACATACGTCTGGTGTACCTGCAAATATGGTAGGAGGCTTGGAAAAAAACATGCTGGAAGTTGCTCACCTAGGTGTTTCCAAAGGGGTAAGTCAGAGGCCAGCATATGCTGGGCCTGGGAAATCACCTCATCAGTTATACCATCCTCATGCATCTTTGTATACAAGGGAAGTAGCTTTAAACTACTCAGTCAGGTCTTTTGGTGGGGTCTTCTTACCATCAAGCTTTCTATGATGGTATACCCAAGACTTTTCTTGGGACAGTCTTTCTTGTCAGCAGATAACTGCTTTGACTCACCTGCACATAGGCCTCTAGCCTTTTTCCTGTGTAAGCCAGACACAGAGAAAGGCTTCCCACTTCTATGGGCCATCCCAGTAAAGCCCTCACGATGCTGGCAGTTTACAGCATGATGAAATTCTGCAAAGCAACTTGGAATGCAAATCCTTATATGGGATTTGATGCTGGCAGGTGTAGAGACTTGTTAAGTCTGCTTGAGATAAGCCCAGAGGAATGGAAAAAAAAACATTTCTCTGCATCATTTAAAAGCAATAAATAAATAATTGCTAAACATCTAATACTTTGCTTTTGCAATGTCCCATAGTTCCAAAGACGAGGAGCTCTGGTCCCTGATCAGACCAACTTTCTGTGAACTCTGCCACACTACTGGACATACTCACATACTAGGAAAGTAGCTAGCACTAAGATATTAACAGACCTCAGAGAGTTGGGCTGGCTGGGTGGATACTTGCTTACAGTTAATTCCCATACATCTTAAATCCTTTTTTGAACTCTCACCCACACAGCTGACTATTAGTTGACCCCAGACACATTCCATCACGGGGTCTACCTACCATTCTTTTTGGACTAATTCTGATTAGGGTTGGGGCTGGTAAGGAGATAAAGGCATCTTGGGAGATCACCAAATTGCTGCCATCGGAGTATGTTCGTATTATTTTTCTGCCTCCTACACATGTCCAATAACAGCCTCATGGTGGAATATGGAATGGGTGTCAGTGCTGGTCAACAACTGACTCACCCTCAGAAAGCACTCGACAGGTATCACTGGTATTTACAAGAGAAATTGAACTGCAATGTGTGCCTAGATAATCCAGTTCAGAACAAAATCTGACCAGGCCTATGTAGTAAGAACTTTATTTTTACTTGCTTTATTTGGTAGGCAGTGAATGTTTCTCTAATCATGCCCTTATGGAGATGGTGAACATATTGCAAGAGAGGGATTACAGGTTTCCAAATTATTTGTTAGTACTAATTTTAACAATTGGCTTCTTATGATGTTGAAGGAAAAAGATGGGGTGCATCTTTAGAGGTTACTCCAGCAACCTGAGGTCTTCAAAGCCAGTCTTAGGGTTTCTGTTACCCAGCACTTGTCACTAATTAAGATGTCTAATACAGCCCACCATCAGCAATCAAGCTGTAACTTTCTTAACTAAGACTAAGACACAACCTTAGAAAATTGAAACTTTGCATCTAGAATTACAGTGAGAGAAATATAATCTTTCAGATGCTTTTTGTCACAGGGATGCATTTTACAAACTCAGCTAAATATGTCAAATCATTAGCTATTAAATTTTGGCAACAAAGTGTCTGGAATGATTAAGAAGCTAAGGGATGAATTAACAAGGATGACAGTGGACATTTCCTATGGATTTCTTCAGATTTTCTTGGACTGTTAGAAAAATTATATGTTATTCCTAGGTACCAATAATTGAGAAGTAACTTGATAAGCTGGTTCTCACCGGGTTAAACATGGCATATTAATGGACTCTCATGACCAAGATAAACAGAGATGGACTTATATTAGTTCTTTTGAGAGCAAGAAGGGGGTAAATCCCCAAGACTTAATGGACCTCTGATTGAGGTGTAGCATTTAATTGGTGCTTAGGGATTACTGCTTAGGTTAATGAACATTCTCCAGGGGGGTGAAATACCCACTTCCACTGAAGCAGGCAGTCATAGTAGTGACAGAGAAAGAAGGAAGAGACCCCTCCAACCCAGATTATAGGTCAATCATCATCAGGATTACAAGAGTTTTCATGAATATTTTAGCTAGGAGGTTGGATCATGTGTTACTGCAGTTGATACCCAATAACAAGTATTTTTTGAAAGGCTGTACTAATGGCACTATATCATGCTTGTTGGTTTTGCAGGAGGTACAAGAAAACTCTTTCCCTGACAATCCTTATACTAGATGCAGACAAGATGCTCAATAAAGGTTGGATTTTTTTTTTGTTACAGGTACTGGGTATATCCACAGGGCTGTCTCCCTTCTTCTAGTTACTTTGTGGGACCTTCTACTCTTTGATTCACATTACATTTAAAACAATTTATTCAAGATATTACACAGTCCTCTGAATGAGGATATTTCACTCTTCTGAGATGTTTTGTTGACTCTTATGGAGAAAGAGAGGGATGTGCACCCATATTTTTTGAGATGACCTGAGAGTGTGGCATAATTTTTGGTACAAAATTAATGTATACTAGACAAAGTAGTTAATTTGAACTGGATCCCATGAGAGGACATAAGTAACTCTTGTTCTTTTTTTGAGAGGTTTTAATAACAAAATACTTAGGGGTAGGTTAGGGAACTCTAAGGAAAGTTTGGTGGAATTAATGTATCAGTAGACAGCTGTTAAAATTCAATCCCATTTTGCAAAATGTAAGAGAGTTAAAAATGGATAAAAAAGTTTAGGTCTTGAACTGGGTCATTCTCCAGATGTCATTGCACAATATAATGGCACTGAGTCATTCCCCTAATCCTGGTCAATTATGAAGGCTGACAAAGTGGATGACATTTATTTGAGATGGAATGCCCCCAAGAGAAGCTTGGGAGAAATTAACTCTTCAGCAGGCTCAGAAGTATTTGGCTGTACCACACCTGGAGCCCCTATGGGGGGAGGCAGTAATTCTGGCACTGAACTTCAAAATAGGGTTGGCTTTTTATCAGGCAATTTGGAAACATATGGGATAGGGTCTTTGGTGGATTTAGGAGATTATTAAGAGTTCTTGTTAGGGAAAGATCAGTTAAACACTCTCTCTCATTTTTTTGAGATTTCTTGGAAATGTACTCCATTATTTCATAACCCATCCCTACCTGCAATAGATGGAGGAATCTGTCCAGTCATGGGAATGGCTTATAGCAAGAATACATGCAGTATAAACTATGGTATGCACTGAAGACTCCTCTAAGATACTGGTATCAGTTATTGGATAAACAGGAGCAACTTGTTTGTCATCAAGTTCTGCTTACACCACACCAGATCCATTTGAGTCTGTCTAGGAGACTACTCTGGTTTATGCAAGAGAAAGTACAGTTGTGTACACTTAACATAAATGTAGATGTTCGAGTGTATTCACTGTTTCAGTCATTACATTTGGGTAATCTGCTGGCAGGTTGCCCCAGTCGGCCTAAATTCCAAAGTCTTGGGTCCTGCGTCAGTTGCCGTCTTCTCTTCCATGACATCAGGTCGTCAGGGGTATAAAACATGCAGCCAATGCCATTTTCTTTAGTTTTTCTTGCCCCCAATGTCAGGTGCCCCCCAAAAGGTAGCAAAATTATATATATATATATATATATATATATATATATATATATATACACACATGCATCAATATAAACTTTACCTTCATCTACAAGCAAATACACCACATAGGTTGTAGAAGATAGAGAAGGAAAGATACACTTCAGAATGACAGGGGGGTGGCGGGAGGGTAACCTGGACTGCAACAGTGAATACACTCGAACATTTGCATTTATGGTAAGTGTACACAACTGTACTATATTCTTCGTGTTTCACTGTTGCAGTCATTACATTTGGGTAGAATCCCAAAGCTATGGTTAGAAGACTGGAGCTAAACAGCATTAGGTGCAGCTATAAGGCCCTGCAGCACTGCAGTGGCAAAGCCTGCCCTGGACTTAGAGTAGAGAGGCAAATGGTAATGCTTTGTAAAGGTGTGAACAGAACTCCAAGTAGCAGCCTCTAGAATTGTCTTTGGTTGGTACTCCTCTGAGAAAGGCTGCTGAAGTAGCAGCAGCTCTGGTGAAATGAGACCTAATGCCCTTGGGCACAGGTTTACCATGGTGTAAGTAGCAGAAACGGATGCAGTGGCTTATCCACTTTGAAATTGTCTGCTTTGAAATAGCCTTGCCTTCTGATCCTACAGCATATGACACTAGTAATTACTCAGTTTTTCTTAGAGCTTTTGTCCTGCTCAAGTAGAATCTTAGCTGTCTGTGTACGTCCAAGGAATGCAGAATTCTCTCCCCCTTGTTCTGCGAATTTGGATAAAAAGTTGGCAGATGAATTGTTTGGTTAAGAGCCACACTGGAAACCACCTTAGGCATAAAAGTAGGATTTGTCCTCAGAGACACCCTGTCTGGGTAAAATATGATAAAAGGCTCTACAGCCATGAGGGCCTGTAGCTCTGAAACTCTTCTTGTTGAAGTAATTGCTAGTAGCAGAGTTGCTTTCCATGATAAGAACTTTAGATCAGCAGTAGCAGCTGGTTCAAATGGAGGCAGGGTGAGCTTTTCCAACACATAATTGTGGTCCCATGCAGGTAATGATGATCTTCTAGAATGCCTTACATTTTTGGCTCCTCTAAGATACTGCTTTAGTAAAGGATGAGAAAAGATTGGTGGCTCTGTATTGCAATGAGCCAAAATGGCAGAGGCATGGATTTTGATTGATGAGAAAGATAGGCCTTTGTCAGACATCTCAGTTAAGTATTGTAATATCTGAGGAATATTTGGTTCTGCTGTATCAGTTTCTTGTGCTTGATTCCAAGCACTGAATCTCTTCCATTTGTCAGCATAAGATTTTCTAGTACTAGGCCTTCTGGCTTCCAAAATGACATCCATCACAGCTTTACTGAGAGGTGTTGTTTGTATGACTACATGATTAGCCATGCTGCCAGGTTCAGAGTCTGTAGTTGATGCTGCAGGATCTGATTGTTTTGCTGGGACAGTAGTTGTGGTCTTTGAGGCAAGGTCCAAGCTGGGTATTAAGCCAAGTTCCTTAGGATTGGGTACCAGTATTGGCAGGGCCAGTCCAGGGCAATTAATATCATCTTTGGCTTCTCGTCTGACTTTTAGGAGGACCTTGGGTAGAAGAGGCAGAGGAGGAAAGGCATAAACTGATAGGTTTTTCCAACTGAAGGATAGGGTGTCCACTTTCCATGCTTGTCTGTGATAAGTCCTTGTGCAGAATCTTTTCAATTGATAATTTTGAGGACAGGCAAATAGATCTATGTCTGGGCTCCCCCATTTCTGTGTTATCATGCTGAAGACTTGGGGATTTAGTTTCCACTCATGAGGATCCATAAGGTTTCTGCTTAAATCATCTGCCAGAGTGTTTTGTTTTCCTGGCAGGAATTGAGCTTGAAGATGTATTTGGAAGGTCAAGGCTGTGTCCCACAGTGCCATGGCTAATCTGCAAAGGGGGTATGAGTGTGTGCCCCCTTGCTTGTTTATATACCACATGACTGTGGTGTTGTCCATCTTTATCAGTAGTTGTCCTGGATGAAGTAAGTCCTTGAAGGCTGTTAGGGCATTTTGAATAGCTTGCATCTCTTTCTGGTTGATATGTAGATGCATTTGTTTTGGTGTCCATAAGCCATGAATGCATCTTCCTACCATGTCGGCCCCCCAAGCATAATCTGATGTGTCTGTTGTTAAGGTTTGGCTGGCAGGCGGTTGAGTGAAGGGCAGTCCCTTGTTTTGATGACATGCCTTTGCCCACCATAGAAACTCCTGTTGCAGGCAGGGAATGAGAGGAATCATTGTTTCCAGACTGTGTGAATGTTGACTCCATAAACCTTTTAGGTACCATTGAAGTTTCCTCATATGCAGTTTTGCATATGGAATTAGTAGGATGCAGGATGCCATGAAGCCCAGAGCCTGCAGAATTTGCCTTGCAGAAGACTGGGTTTTTGTTGCCATCAGTTTGAAGTAAGCAGTCAGTTGCCTTTGCTTGTCTGGCATGAGGTAAGCCATCTGGGCAGCTGTATCCAAGCTTGCACCCAGGAATGTTATCTTTTGAGAGGGTACCAGTTGTGATTTCTTTTCATTTATTGTGTACCCTAGGCATGTTAGAAGCCTTTTCACAAATGCCAGGTGTTGAAGAAGAGTGTCCTTGTTCTCTGCTTGAATGAGACAGTCATCCAAGTAAGGATATATTTGTATACGTCTTTGTCTGCAAAAAGCAATTACTGGTGCCAGGCACTTTGTAAAGACCCTTTGTAAAGACCCTGGATGCAGTAGATAAGCCAAAGGGCAATGCAGAGAATTGGTAATGCATTAAGCCAGCCTTGAATCTGAGGTATCTTCTGCATGATTGTCTTATTGGGACATGCAGGTATGCCTCTTTTAGGTCTAAAGTCACCAGCCAAGCATTGTTACCCAGCATGGGCAGAAGCTGCTGCAAAGTCAGCATTTTGAATTTTGGAATGTCCAGGTATGTGTTCAAAATCGATAAATCCAGTATTGGCCACCAGGCCTTGTCCTTTCTGGGTACCAAGAACAGTCAAGTAAAAACCTTGTCCTTTTTCCTGTTCTGGTACTGTCTGAATGGCCCCCATATCCATGAGGGACATAACCTATTTCTGTGCCTCTGCCCATTGATTTTTTGGCAGATCTGGCCAACCATTTGCCATTGGCGGAAATGGAATCTGCATCCTTGTGATACGATGTTTAGTACCCACTTGTCCTGGGTTATTAACTGCCAATTTTGAGCAAAAAGTGCTAATTTTCCCCTATGGGTGCTACCAAAGATAAGTGCTTGGTGTAGGCAGAGGGAAGTCATTGGGATTGCTTTCTGTAGGTTTGCGCTTTATCCCCTCCAGATTTGGAGGTGGAAGCGCCCCATTGCTTTGACCTGTATGAATCTTGTGCCTGGTATCTGGAACCCTTAGGGCATCTGGATTTGCCCCTTTGAGCTCTGTCCGACACAGGAAAGGACCAATTTTTTGTAGGCCAGTGTCTACTGAATCTTGGTGGCTGCACTTGTAAGAAGTCTTTAATAGTTTGCATAGACTTAGCTTTGTCTTCCATTTTCTTTAAAACCTCTTCTGCCTTAATACCAAACAGAGAATCACGCTGTAAAGGTGCATCTAGCAATTTGGCTTTAACATAATCAGGCAAATTATGTTCCTTTAACCAGGCATGCCTCCTAATCACAGATCCAGTAACTGCGGCCCTGCAGGAGGCCCCTAAGGAATCAAAACCACATTGCAAAGTATGCTTTCCAATTTGTTCAGCTGCATGCAATGATTCCTGCAATTCTTTATTTTCTGTTTTAGCAATCCCATAACATGTTGTTGACAGTTTAAGGCCCTGATTGCCAAGGTTGCAGATGTATAAACCTTTTTTCCCCATCTGTCTAGTGCCCATGAATCTCTGTCAGAGGGGGTAGGATTTTTTGCTGTTGAGGCCTTAACTCCCTTTGGACCCTGTGAAATAGTTTCAGGATCAGCAGCAGGGTTTCTAAATAAAAATTTATGCGAGTCAGGGACCCTGTAATATCTGTCAGGCTTACTGGGAGCCAGAGATAAGAAGTCAGAGGTCAAGCTTGACTCCAAAAACACATCATCCACAATGTCTAAAAACAGGGGGAATGGCTAAAGGCTTGTGCTGAGGGAGAAGGAGGAAATCCCTGAGCCTCTTTTTTGATTCTGAGAAGTCTTGACTCTCCCAGTGAATATACTCCCTCAAAGTATGCAAGGTTTCTCCAAATGAATAATCCTCAGGAGGAGATGCAGATGGAATAGACTCTTCAGCATCAGAATCCTCATAGAGAGGTATAGATAATTCCTGATCAGAAGAGGAATCAGAAGAAATAGAAACCTGATCTGAAGATTCATGATCAGTGTCTTGCCTAGGACTCTTATCTGGAGGGGGATGGGTACCCCTGTTGAAGGTAATAAGGTCTTCAGCCATTTTGATCATCTGTTTTTTAGTCATAGAGGCCTGTGCATATGGCTTATGTGTCTTTTTTTAATTTTAGAAGTTCTTTTGTCTTTGGTTTTGCAGCTGTCATCGGTTTGATACACAAATGTTGAGATCTGAATACACCCTCAGAAGCCGGTACCTGCTCAGCAGCTCTGGACCCATCCGAGGGAGATACATACCTTGATTATTTTCCAGCATGCCGGACTCCACATGGGTGTAGGTAGAGGCCTGAGACTTGAAGGTAGCGGGTATCAGGGGCTGTGAAAGTGCCTCACTGAGTACCAGTGAACCAGCGACTGGCTTAGGAGAAGCCTCGTCATCGGTTTTGGATCTCGACTGCCTTTCTCTGTCCTTTTCTTTGCATTTTTTATGTACCCCGGTAGTCGGATTGCTATCCAATGACATTTCTAGGTAGTTAAATCTATTTCCAAAATACTTTGATGCAAAAATATACCAACACTTAATAGTGCATTGGTTAAATCTAGCACAAAACCAACAGCCAGGCACGTTGTGATCAGGGCCCGGGCAAGGAATACAGTATAAATGGAATTCCTTATGAGGTATTTGCTTCCCACAAGTAATACAATTATTAACTTTTTCTGACATCGGTAAAAAGCATGAAAAAAGTTTCCCCAATGGGATACTTAGCTTTAGTGAAGACTTCGGTTCTGAAACTCAAGCTCGAATAATTCAGTAGTCGGCCGACTGGCACTTGCGAAATGCTTCTGCTTCGGGCACTGTGTGGCAAGAAAGACTAAAGAAAATGGCGTCAGCTGCATGTTTTATATCCCTGACGACCTGATGTCATGGAAGAGAAGACGGCAACCGACGCAGGACCCAAGACTTTGGAATTCAGCCTGACTGAGGGCAACCTGCCAGCAGATTACCCAAATGTAATGACTGCAACAGTGAAACACAGAGAACATCTATGGAATGCCCATTTGGTAAATATGAAGAAACTCTAGAACTGAAGCTACTGTTACAAAGGGTTATTAGTAGGGCATATAAAATATTGCATGACAAGAAACAAAAGAAGGTTAGAAATGATTGGGAAAAGAGAATGGAAAGGCAATTTACAAGGGGAAGAAATCCGTAAATCTCCCAAGTATGAAAAATCCTGAAGGTTTAGGAGTTTTCAATAGAAGTGTTTACATAGCCATTTTATACAAAGCAGACTTCAGAGGATTTTTCTTCAATTTGACTGAAAATGCTGGAGGTGTGATGGAGAAAAAGGTAGCCATAATCATCAGCCCCCCACCCCCTTTCCCATTTTCTACATGGGGTTGTGGAATCGTGTTAACTGTTGCCATCTCTCTTGATTCAATGCCACACTCCTGCCTTCTTTGACACTCATACTTGATATCGCAGATGAGCTTTCACACAATCCATCCACCTCTTTGCTGGATGTTCTTGTTTCCTCTTACCTTCTTCCTGTCTGTCCCATATCTTCACCCGACTGTCTTCTGCTTTTTCTGCACATGTTCAATCCACAGTAACCTGTTTTCTTTGATCATTTCTGCAATTGGAGATACTTTGGCTTCTGCTCTTATAGGTTCATAGGTAGGTACTAGGCTATGTATGGGCTAGGGCCCATACAAGCCTAGCCAAAAAATGTACCCTGGCTTTCGCCACCCAAGAAAATTATTTTCCTGTGCCCCTGTCGAGCAGAGCCACAGAAGTGATCCCCGGGGTAAATTTCCCATTTCCCATCCAATCATCAAGATTTTTCTTGAAGAGTGCTAATGTGGAGCTCTGTTTGACATAGATAGGTAGTCTGTTCCAGAGTATGAGAAGTCTCTGGGACAGGAATCTAACCCTCCAGCATGTTCTGTTTATTGTGGTGACAAGGTTAAGGTCCCTAGAGAGTGTAGCTCGGAGGGATTGGGATTTCTTTAAGTGGAGCATGTCCAACAGCTCTGGGTTTGACACAGCTTTGTACGTTAGGCAGAGATCGCCCCTGAGTAGGTGATGTGCGATGGAGTAAAGCTGTAGTTTTTTGAGACGGTCTGCATAGGGCATCTGTTTGAGGCCAGTAATCCTCTTTGTGGGGTATTTCTGTGGTCTTTCCAGTTGTTGCAGATGTCTTGTGAGGTAATGCACAAAAGGGCATTGTACTCTATAATGGGTCTAATGAGTGATGAGTAGATGGGAACAGTGACCTCTTTTTTTCTGGATGAGAATCCTTTTATGATGAGATGAGCCACGTCATCATTTCATCTGTCCCACACAGTGCATTATACCACCCTTCTCAGACACTTAATTTCTATCACCTCTAGCTTCTTCATTTGCTCTGCCTTTACTGCCCAGGGTTCTGTGCCATACAGTAGTACTGGTCACACCACTGTCTTGTACACTTAGTTTTCAGCTTCTCTGTCATTCTTCTCTCAGACTACACCTGGCACTCTATGCCAGTTGGCTGCAGCCCCTCTGAATCTAGCTTTGACATCTTCATTCAGACTTCCCTTCTCCTCAACCACCCCTCCCAGATACTTGAAGCTATCTAACTGTTCCACTATCTTCCCTTCTGTCTCTATTCTCAGCTTCTTCTGATTTCCCCCAGTTTGCTGCCATTACCCCGGTCTTATCTGTGTTTAGTTTCATCCCATGTGCCTTCATAGTTTTGCATTCCATTGCTCTACACTTTGCTGGAGTTCTTGTCAGAGTCTGCCTGTAATGCCACATCATCTGCATTCAGCAACTTTCTTGATCTGTCCCCGTCAACCTTTTTGCTAAGGTAGTCCATCACCAGTATGAACAGCAGTGGGCACAGATCTGAACCCTGGTATACACCCATTCCCACTAGGAACCCCTCTGTGAGGCCAAACACTGTTCTTACTTGAGTCACTGGGTACTTGTAAATAGCCTGCACTAATTCTACCAATGTTTCTGGGACTTCAAACCACAACAGTACTGCCCACCTCAGCTTTCTTGGTACCTTGTCATATGGTTTCTCCAAGTCTAGGAATGCCCAGTTGGACTCTTTCCTCATCTCTAGCTTCTTCTCAACTATCTGTGTCAGTGCAAACATCGGGTCAGTTGTGCTGCATCCTAATCTGAACTGCTCATCTCCCATCTTACATTCTACTACTCTGCGTAGCCATTTATCAATCACCTTCTCCAGAACTTTTATGCAATGTGATAGGAGTTTGATGCCTCTGTACTGCCCACAGTTGTGGATGTCCTATTTGTTCTTGTACACTGGTATGAGTATTCTCCAGTCATCTGGGATATGCCTTTCTCTCTACATGGCTATGAGTACCCTCAGGAGCCATTTCTTCCCTGTCTCACCCAGCATATTTATCATATCTGCTGTAACATCATCCGAGCCTGCTGCTTTCCCTGACTTCATTTTCCTTAGTGCTATTCTTACATCGTCTAAGGTATGCTCCTTTTCTTCTCTCACTGTAGGCTGTTTCTGAGGCAGTACAGCTTCTGTGGGGTTTTCTTTAAGAAAGAAGAAAGGAAGAAGGTAACCATTTGAAATGTCTGGAACTGCCAGAACAAGTGTATCTAAACAGACTGATTTGCATATACTAAGTCTGAGATGACCATTTCTTGGAATATTCCTTTTCCCTGAGGTATGGCGATCTCTGAGTTGGTATACAGAAGTTCGGGGGTGTTGCAGGGGGGCTTGTTCCCTTGCAAAAAGATTTTTTAAGGGAGAACAGCGATCTTCGAGATTTGCTCTTTTCCAGGTTTTCAGTCTTTTTTTGGCACTCACCATTTTGAGTGCCAACTTTTCAATAGGGAGCATGGAAAGACAGATGTGACAGAAAGATATTTTTTTTAGAAATGTAATGATTTGGCAGATTTTAAAAATTCTCAATAGAGTTCCATCTCAGAAATTCACAACATTGCCAGTAAACCGATAAAATATTTATTAAACAATGATCAACACACTTAAAACAGACAATACTCTTCTAGGAAGGCCTGTGGGTTGAGGCACTACACTACTGTTTTAAGGGTGTTGATTATTGTTTAATAAATATTTTATCGGTTTGCTGATAATGTGAATTTTTATCTACTTTTTTTATTATTTGTGGTTCTGGAGTACTATCACAGAAATATTGGTGGGAACAAATATCTGTAACTAGGTGTATGACTCTTTTTAGCTGGGATTTATTATCTGAATTGTCTAGACATTGTAAGCCCCTAAGTGAAATACTATTGGTTGCCAAAAAAAAATAATTACTATAAAATGCAAATCAAAATCTAAAAATAAATAAAGGGAGAACTTCAGAAAAGGGAAGAAACAAATTTCACAGAAATAAATCGAATTGTCGGAACAATACATGCAGAACATTGTAGGAGAAAGTGTGATTGTTTAAGGGAACGCAAGAATCTAGCAATTTATGTAACACTGGAGTTCCAAATGCTTTACTCCATGCATAGGACTCCTCCTCGGAACGATTCTAGTTATTCTTACCTGGGGAAATACATAATTATCAACCACAGGATGGGTAATGCCAATCAAACAACAAATGAGATAGGCTTATTCAAGCACCAGGAGGGAAACTGGCTAGGCTTAAAATGGCCCACCTGAGGTTATGAGTGAAAACTTTTAAAAAGAAAATGTATACTGCATGAAAATAACAATGGAAATGGTTAGCTATGATTTTTCTGGAAAATGTCTGCTAACTCATGCTACCATTTAAAATGTGACAACTAAATAAAAGATGCTTAAAAAACTGCCTCAAGCTAAATTTATTTAAAAATGAAGAGAATATATGATTTAGCCCAAAGTACTCCTTATTAAAAAGGTAATCTGTAAAATAATATAGCCCTTTGCAAAAAGGGCCCCACTTTCTATTGCCACATCTTAAAAATATTGCACAATATAATCTTCTCACTGGCCCAATGAACCTACAAAGGACTTGGAACAGGAATAAAAGAAGAAAGTATACATACAGACTATATCCTGTTACCCCCTTTTTATGGCTCCAAGCCACAAATATGTAAATATCTTACACTACCAAAAGACTAAGGCTCTTTCAGTGTTACTTTCTGAATTTTCAACATAGAAAAAACAATGTCCTGTGAAAAGTGTTTGAGCCCCCACCTTCAAATGTTGATATAACAGATGAAGCATTTAGACAGTCCATGTATTTTATTACCAGATGAGAAAGACAAAGGCATTTTGATTTGCAAAGCAAGTCTCTCCTGCTGACATGGTCATGCAACCTACAGAATCTTAATCTACACAACTGTCCTGTAATATGCTTTTGATGTGTAAAGGAACTGCTCTGGGGTAGGCAAATATATCAACTATAGCATGAAATAGCTGTCCAAGACTTTTATTTAACCTTTTTGTTCTAGTACTGAGATGAGGGAGTACATCTTCTCAAAGCACAAGGTTGTAAAAGTTAATCATCATAATACAGCTGCTCATTTAATTATATCCATTAATAACTGAATTGCCAAGTGGCAGCAAGAATAAGCAAGGCCATAGTTAGATTTCAGTGCAATTAAGTTAACCTGAAAACACAAGGTTAATAACTTCCAATGAATCTACAGAAGACAGTATTCCCAAATGAAGTTGGAACTGCTAAACAATTTCACTTTGTTCATTAACCAAATGAACCAAAAATTATTGGCTTTAAAGCAGTGAAGTGTATTGTGTTAACGTCTTTTACCAAACCTGTCAAAGTCTTCAAATTTATCTTTTTTTTTTTTTTTTTTTTTAAACATCTAGCAGCCTTTGACATGAGCCTCACTGCACCGATCAACAGCAACATTTTCCTTGACTTGCAAACTCTAGTAACCTTATCCCAAGACGACCTCTTCAGAAACTTCGGAACAAGCTCGGCCAAGGTCCAACTGTACCAATGATTAAAGGAAAATACATTAAAGAAACTTGCCAAGAGAAATCAGCTTAAGCACTTCAGAAGAAAAAATATTTCCAAAAAATGCAGAATGCAGAAGAGTCCCTGCATTTCATGCGGGTGGAGTTCGTTTTCAACTGTCAAACAGGAACATGCCTCTCAACTATCTCATATCTGATGGAAAATACTATTTTTCTTCCCCCTTAAGTAACAGAGTGGCCTTTTTAAATCATTCTTCTAGTTTGGCCACCCACATCAACAACTTGCTTACTCACCCTGTCACTACTGCTGCGACTGCAAGGGAAGCACTGATGTACTAGCAGTTGCTAGGCACTGGCCACAGATCTAAGTACTGTACTCGTACAAACTGAGGGAAGGTGGGGAACTTGTAGCTATTGTCTTGCACTGGACTTGTTGAGCAAAGTGAGACTGGAGTTTACTACTGCCTGGTTCATGCCACATGTATATTAATTGCAGAAATTATTTAAATTATTTATATCTAATTGACTTGGTTGGTGTTGGTATTAGAAACAGGGTTTACTGATTTAGTTAAACTAGACAAGTAATACTCTACATTGTTTTATGCTTGTTTAAACCATAAATATATTTGTATGCAGTTTGAAATAAGTCTACTGTAAAAATAATGGTTAGAGACTGTGGGATATCTGATATTTAAACAAACACCAGTACTACACACTACTTTGTTTTAAGTTTAAAATATCTGGTCACATTTTATTTAGTCTAATACAGAAAAATAAGCTAGTGACTTTGAATTTGCTGATATTTTAAACCAAAGTGACACTATTTCATACTATTTAGACTGTTTTACTTCTTAAATACATGGCTGCATTTAATATTACTACCATTGTGGTTTGAAATGTGTTAACTACTAGATTGCTCTCATTATGTATTGGCCATTTTCTATGATTATTGCTGCTCTGCTGTATAGAAATTAAATGTTCTCAACAGTGCTATATTCTACTAGCTGAAGGACCCTCTACTTAGCACATATACTAACTTATGTATCTATCATCAGGTTATGTCCCCTCTGTCTGTTAAATCCTTGAAAGGCTTGAATGCTAGAAGGACACCTCCCCTGCTGAAACCTAACTGGAAACGTTCCTGAACTGTCCCTTAACTCTGAAAAGATCTGCCAAGGTTAATATTACCTTATCCTGTCTGTATGTACTAAACTGTTTAGCCATACTGGGTCTGCAGCACTACCAGTAATCCCTCAAAGCCCCACAACTCTAAAATACTAAACTGGGTTACTCATATCTATCTCTAAGGATTTCCTAGTGAACATATCTAAGTTTCTAAGCAGCCCTAAAATTACAAATAGCAGAAAAATTGCCAGAAGAAAGCTTAATGTGTGAAAAGGCTACAAAAAGTGATTACTAACAGTATACCATGTAAAAAATGTATACTGAAGGTAAAAACAAGGGTAAGAAAGTATTTAAAAAAAAAAAAAGAAAAATGCCTCGTACTTGCGTGCTTATACAGGCCCTACAGATCTCGTGGTCAGGTTAAGCCCCGCTGTGCTCAGGCTCGCTCTGCACCCCGCCCTGCTCCCAAATCTCACCCTCCCCTACTAGTACTAAATTTATAGCTCTAAAACCACTTCCCCTCTTTTTAGAACCAATCAACAACTCTCCAGGCATTATCAGGAGCCTCCCTACCTATCCTAATTATCCCTCTACTCAAGTTGGGCAAAAATCAAAGCTAATATCTAGAAAATGCTTCTGCTATTGGCCATGAAACCTTTCAAATTAATGCTATTATACTGCCTACTACCCTTGATGATAATTCCATATCTTCTCACCACCTATGAAAATCTGTCCTACCTAGGCTACCACTACCCAAGAAGCCAAACCACCACTCCAGTAATACAAATTAAATTAGACCACTTAATCCCCCTTTTGACTAACTCCTTAGATACAAAATACCACCAACCCAGTAGATCCAGTTATATCAACCCCAAAACCAAGAATTACCTAAGACTAATATTTAAATTCCTGAAGCTCACAATTAGACTACATGGCAACCTGATAAGGGATGGAGACATTCTTCCAAAGCCTGGCCCAACCTCACTAGTCGATCCTAGCCCCAATTCTACTATTCCCACTAACTTGCGAACTTTAAATAGACCTTCAAACTCATTCTTGGTCAGTCACCTAAATATTAGAAGCTTAAATAAGATCATCCACCACTTGCATATACTCTTAGATACACATTCCCCGGATATACTTTGTCTTACTGAAACCTGGCTAAAACCATCAACGGCAGATAATGAGGTTTTATCCCCAGGTTATAACACACTAAGGTTAGATGATACCACTAGGAAGGGAGGAGGGGTAGCTGTATTATAAAAAATGTACAGTTGTATACACTTACCATAAATGTAGATGTTTGAGTGTATTCACTGTTGCAGTCATCACATCTGAGTTATCTGCCTGAATACAAGAGTCTTGGGATTTCTGCTTCAGATGCCATCGCTTCTTCCATGATGTCAGGATGTCATGGGTATAAAACATGCAGCCGATGCCATTGCATCAGTTTTTCTTGCCCCAGATGACAGGAGCCCCCTAAATAGGAAGCAATTACATGGTGTGGAACACTCCCAGCAAAACGTAAATACCAATGATATAAGGTATGCCAAACAAAAAGGATAGGTAGAAGTAA
Organism: Protopterus annectens; assembly: GCF_019279795.1. Taxonomy (NCBI): domain Eukaryota; kingdom Metazoa; phylum Chordata; order Ceratodontiformes; family Protopteridae; genus Protopterus; species Protopterus annectens. Next base: position 441,878,613 of record NC_056747.1, on the reverse strand, counting down.
AGAGAAGTCAGGGGGCTGTAGGGAGGGTAACTAGGACTGCAACAGTGAATACACTCGAACATCTACATTTATGGTAAGTGTACACAACTGTACTATGTTCTTCGTGTTTCACTGTTGCAGTTATCACATTTGGGTTGATTTCCAAAGCTGAGGATGGGTGGAGGCAGTCAAGAAGCATTAGGGCTGTCAGGCAGGCCCTTTAAAACTGCTGTAGCAAATCCAGCTCTGGATTTAGAAAAGATAGGCAAGTGGTAATGCTTAGTGAAGGTGTGTACAGATCTGCAGGTTGCAGCTTCCAGGATGTCCCTGGCAAGGACTCCCCTGAGAAATGCCATATAGGTTGACGTAGCCCTAGTGGAATGTATTCTGATCCCCTGTGGGACAGGTTTCCCATGATGTTTGCAGCAGAAATTGATGCAGTGTGCTATCCATGTAGAAATAGTTTGCCCTCTGTCCCTGTAGCCAAACTGACTAGCAGCTGGTCAGATTTTCAGAAAGGTTTAGTCCTGTCCAGATAGAACCTAAGCTGCCTATGCATGTCCAGGGAGTGCAGGATCCTTGCCCCTGTATTCTAGGGACTAGGGAAAAAGGTTGGCAAATAGATAGGTTTAATGCCACACTAGACACCACCTTTAGCATAAATGATGGGTTAGTCCTAAGGGAATCCCGTCTGCATGGAAGATAATAAAGGGTTCCACAGCCATTAGGGCCTGCAATTCAAACACTCTTCTTGTATAAGTGATAGCAAGGAGTAAGACTGTTTTCCAGGAGAGGAATTTTAACTCTGCTGAAGCAGCAGGTTCAAATGGGTGGAAGCATGAGTTTTTCCCAATACAAAGTTAAGGTCCCAGGCTGGAGTGGGAGCTCTCCGGGGGGGGGGGGTCTTAAATTTCTGACTTCTCTCAAGAACTGTTTGACCAGAGGATGAGAGAAGAGGGGTGGGCTCAGTAGTATAATGAGCTGAGTTGGCAGAGGCATGGATCTTAATTGAAGAGAAGCATAGGCCTTTGTGGAATACTTCTAAGTAATCTAGTCTATGAGGTAAGCTGGGCACATTTGTGTCCATTCCTTGAGACTGGCTCCAAGAACAGCATCTTTTCCACTTTTCTGAATAGGATTTTCTAGTAGTAGGTCTTTTTGCCTCCAGGATGACATCCAGCACCTGTTTACTGAGGGTTCGGGGGAAGAACCAGGCTGCTAGGTTCAGGGCTTGTAATTGAGGATGCAAAATCTGGCCCTCCTGCTGGGACAGCAGGGAGGGGGTCTGAAGCAGGTGCGAAGGTGGCAGTACTGTCAAGACTGAGCAAAGGTGGGTACCAGTGCTGATGTGGCCAGTCTAGTGCAATCAGGATTGTCCTTGGCTTGTCCTGTTTGATCTTTAGTAGAACCTTTGAGAGGAGGGGCAGGGGGGGAAGGCATAGATTGAGAGGTTTTCCCATGCAAATGACAGAGCATCCACTTTCCATGCTTGGCTGTGGGGAGTTCTGGTGCAATAATTGCTCAATTGAAAGTTATGAGAGGAAGCAAAGAGGTCCACCTCTGGTGCCCCCCACCTGTGGATCAGCAGCTTGAATGATTTGGGTTCCAGTTTCCATTCGTGTGGGTCCATTAGATTTCTGCTCAAGTCGTCTGCCAGTGAATATAGTTTGCCTGGCAGGAATTGAGCTTGTAGGTGCACTTGGTTGCTCAAGGCTGTGTCCCCCAGAGCCATGGCTAACCTGCAGAATGGGTAGGAATGGGTTCCCCCCTGCTTGTTTATGTGCCACATAACTGTGGTGTTGTCTGTCTTTATCAATAGTTGGCCTAGGAGAATAAGGCATTTGAAGGCTGTCAGAGCATTCTGTACAGCTAACATTTCTTTTTGATTGATATGCAGGTGCATTTGCTTTGGGCACCATTTGCCTTGAATACCTTGTCCTGCCATGTGAGCCCCCCATGAATAGTCTGATGTGTCTGTTGTTAGGGTTTGGGCAGCAGAGGGTAGAGTGAAAGGGAGTCCTTTGTTATGGTAGCAGACCTCTGCCTACCAAAGAAACTCTGCCCTTAGGCAAGGAATGATAGGAATCATTGTTTCCTGGTCCTGAGAAAGTTGATACCAGAGACTTTTTAAGTACCATTGAAGTTTCCTCATATGCAGTCTTGCATATGGAATTAGTAGAATACAAGAGGCCATGAACTCTAGGGCTTGCAGTATTTTTCTTGCAGATAGCTGGATTTTGGTGGCCAGTAGATTGAAGTACTTTGTCAAATACATTTGTTTTTCTGGAATGAGGAATGCCATCTGGGAAGTTGTGTTCAAACTTGCTCCCAGGAATATAATCTGTTGGCTGGGTACCTGATGTGATTTCTTTTCATTGATGGTGAACCTCAGTGAAGTTAGAAGTCTCTTGACAAATGTCAGGTGCTGGAGTAGCAATTCCTGACTGTTCACCTGAATCAGGCAATCGTGCAGGTATGTGTAAATTAGAATTTTTCTCTGCCCACAAAATACAATGGCTGGAGCTAGGCATTTTGTGAATACTCTGGGTGCAGTAGATAAGCCAAAGGGAAGTGCAGAGAATTGATAATGCATAGAGCCTGATCTGAAATGTAGGTATTTCCTGCAAAATTCCCTTATGGGGATATGCAGATAAGCTACTTTTAAGTCTAGGGTGGCTAGCCAGGAGTCCTTGGCAAGCATAGGAAGCAGCTGTTGGAGTGTAAGCATCTTGAACCTTGGAACCACCAGGAAAGGTGCTGAGAATAGACAGATCCAGGATAGAGCGCCAAAAGTTTTCTTTCCTGGGGACCAGAAACAGTCTGGAGTAAAAACCTTGTCCCCTATGCACTGGGATGGGTCGAATAGCCTTGATATTGAGAAGAGAAAGTACTTGCTTTTGGGCCTCTGCCCACTAGTTTGGGGGAGGTCTGGCCATCCACTTGGGGTTGGCAGTGAGTGGAAGTAGAAAGTACAGTTGTGTACACTTACCATAAATGTAGATGTTCAAGTGTATTCACTGTTGCAGTCATTACATTTGGGTAATCTGCTGGCAGGTTGCCCTCAGTTGGCTTGATTAACAAAGTATTGGGTCCTGCATCAGTTGCTGTCCCTTCTTCCATGACATCAGGTCGTCAGGGGTATAAAACATGCAGCCGATGCCATTACATCAGTTTTTCTTGCCCCAGATGTCAGGTGCCCCCCTAATGGGGAGCAAATAAACACAAAACAGAAAAGTATACCTCCAACCAAAAGCAAATACACCAAAAAGGCTTTTAAGCATAGTAAAGGAAAGTAGAGGTATAGCCAGAAAAAACTAGGGGGCTGGAAGGAGGGTAACCAGGACTGCAACAGTGAATATACTCAAAGATCTACATTTATGGTAAGTGTACACAACTGTACTATGTTTTTCGTGTTTCACTGTTGCAGTCACTACATTTGGGTAGATTCCCAAAGCTATGGTTGGGAGGAGGAGTTTATACAGCATTAGGGACAGCTATAAGGCAATGCAAGACAGCAGTGGCAAAGCCAGCTCTGGATTTAGAGAAAATTGGTAAATGATAATGCTTGGTGAAAGTATGTACAGAACTCCAGGTAGCAGCTTCTAGGATATCCCTGGTAGGAACACCTCTGAGAAAGGCTGCAGAAAAAGATGCAGCCCTGGTGGAGTGAGATCTGATCCCCTGGGGGATAGGTTTTCCATGGTGCTTATAACAGAAATGAATGCAATGGCTTATCCATTTAGAAATGGTTTGTTTTGAAATAGCCTTCCCCTCTGCCCCTGCAGCAAATGCTACCAGCAATTGTTCAGATTTTTTTTGAGATTTAGTCCTGTCCAAGTAGAATCTAAGTTGTTTGTGCACATCCAAGGAATGCAGAATCCGTTCCCCTTTGTTCTGTGGATTGGGAAAGAAAGTTGGCAAATGAATGGACTGATTAAGAGCCACACTGGAAACCACCTTGGGCATGAAGGATGGATTGGTCCTGAGTGATAGCCTGTCCGCATGAAAGATGATGAAAGGCTCCACTGCTATAAGGGCCTGTAATTCAGATATCCTTCTAGCTGAAGTGATTGCTAAAAGGAAGGCTGTTTTCCAAGAAAGAAATTTTAAGTCTGCAGTAGCAGCTGGCTCAAAAGGAGGTAGAGTGAGTTTCTCCAAAACAAAATTAAGGTCCCAGGCAGGGGTAGGAGCTCTCCTGGGTGGTCTCAAGTTTTTTGCCCCTCTGAGATACTGCTTGAGCAGAGGATGAGAGAAGAGGGGTGGTTCTGTATTATAGTGAGCTGAAATAGCTGAGGCGTGGATTTTAATGGAGGAAAAAGACAGGCCCTTGTGAAGCATCTCAGTTAAGTATTGCAAAATCTGAGGTAAACTGGGCGCTGTTGTGCTAATCCCTAAAGATTGGTTCCAGGCACAGAATTTTTTCCATTTGTTAGCATAAGATTTTCTAGTAGTACTAGGTCTCCTCACCTCCAAAATGACATCCATCACAGGTTTGCTGAGGGATGATAAGGGTGAATTTAAGTGATTAGCCAGGCTGCAAGGTTCAATGTTGGAAGCTGAGGGTGCAGAATATGGTCCTCCTGCTGAGACAGCAGGAAAGGGGTCTGAGGCAGTTGCCATGGAGATATTTGTGACACATTGTGCAGGAGAGGGTACCAGTGTTGGCGCGGAGGCCAGTCTGGAGCAATCAAAATCATCCTTGGTTTGTCCTGTTTGACTTTTAATAGAACTTTGGAGAGCAGAGGCAGAGAGGGAAAGGCATAGACTGATAGGTTTTTCCAGCTGAAGGACAGAGCATCCAATTTCCAGGCTTGTTTGTGGGGAGTCCTTGTGCAAACTTTGTCCAACTGGTAGTTCTGGGGGGAGGCAAATAGATCTATGTCTGGGCTCCCCCATTCACTTGTCAACATGCTGCAAATCTGTGGCTCCAGTTTCCACTCGTGTGGGTCCATGAGGTTTCTGCTTAGTTCGTCTGCCAGTGTATTCAATTTTCCTGGCAGGAATTGAGCTTGTAGGTGCACTTGGTAGCTCAAGGCTGTGTTCCACAATGCCATGGCTAGTCTGCAGAGGTGGTAGGAATGTGTAGCCCCCTGCTTGTTTATGTACCACATAACCGTGGTGTTGTCCGTCTACCATTAGTTGTCCTGGAAGAATGTAGTCCTTGAAGGCTGTCAGAGCATTTTGTACAGCTAACATTTCTTTTTGATTGATATGTAGGTGCATTTGATTTGGGTTCCATTTGCCCTGAATGCACTTCCCTGGCAGATGAGCCCCCATGCATAGTCTGATGCATCTGTAGTTAGGGTTTGGGTGGTGGGGGTAGTGTGAATGGAGGTCCCTTGTTTTGGTGGCAGGCCTCTGCCCACCATAGGAACTCCAGGCGTAGGCAAGGTATGATAGGAATCATTGTTTCCAGGCTGTGACAATGTTGACTCCATAGACTTTTTAGATACCACTGTAGTTTCTTCATATGCAGTCTTGCATATGGAATTAGAAGAATGCAGGAGGCCATGAACCCCAAGGCTTGCAGTACTTGTCTTGCAGATAAGCAGGGTTTTTGTAGCCACTTGTTTGAAGTAAGTTACCAAATTAATTTGCTTTTCTGGCATGAGGAAAGCCATCTGGGCAGTTGTATTCAAGCTTGCACCCAGGAATGTAATATGTTGACAGGGTACCAGTTGTGATTTCTTTTCATTTATGGTGTACCCCAGACAAGTTAGAACCCTTTTTACAAACGCCAGATGATTTAAAAGTATGCCCTGGTTTTCTGCCTGAATTAGACAATCGTCCAAGTGTGGATACATTTGAATATTTCTTTGCCTGTAAAATGCAATAACTGGAGCCAGGCACTTTATGAATACCCTGGGCGCAGTAGACAAGCCAAATGGCAGTGCAGAGAACTGATAATGCAAGTAGCCTGCTTTAAAGAATAGGTAACTTCTGCAAGATTCCCTGACTGGGATATGCAAGTAAGCTTCTTTTAAATCCAGAGTTGCCAACCAGGTATCTTTGCCTAGCATAGGAAGTAAATGAAGAGTCAGCATCTTGAATTTTGGAATCTCCAGAAAGGTGTTTAGAGTAGACAGGTCCAGAATTGGACGCCATGATTTGTCTTTTCTGGGTACCAGAAAAAGCCTGGAATAGAAACCTTGTCCCTTTTCATCTTCTGGTACCAGTTGAATAGCCCACATGGTTAAGAGGGAAAGTACTTGTTTTTGAGCCTCTGGCCACCCATTTGGTGTTGGCAATGTGTGGAAATTAAATCTGTATCCCTGGGACACTATATTTAAAACCCATTTGTCCTGGGTTATGAGTTCCCAGTTATTTGCATAAAGAGCAATCTCCCCCCCCCCCCCCAAAGGGGAGGTTAAAAGATAAGTGCTTGGATATTTTAAAAGGAAGTCATTGAGACTGTTTACCATAGGGTGTGTCTTGTTATTTCCAGATTTGGAAGTGGAGGCCCTCCACTGCTTAGTTCTGAGAGTCCCTTGGGACTGAAACCTGGGGTTTTTGCTGTGTCTGGGTTTGGCTTGAGAGGATCTGGAAGGGGCTGGAAAGGACCAATTGTTAGTAGGCCAGTGCCTACTAAATCTTGGAGGTTGCACTTGTAAAAAATCTTTAACAGTTTGCATAGATTTAGCTTTATCTTCCATCTTTTTAAGAATTTCTTCAGCCTGATTTAAAGGAGCATCCAACAATTTAGCTTTAACATGATCAGGCAAAAATTGCTCCTTAAGCCAAGCATGCCTTCTAAGCACAGACCCAGTAACAGCAGCCCTGCAAGAGGCCTCTAAAGAATCAAAACCACATTGCAAAGTATGTTTTCCAACTTGTTCAGCAGAATGCATTAAATCCTGTAAATCTTTATTTTCCACACAGTCAGAAATCAACATAATTTTCTGTTTAAGCAGTCCAATAATATGCTGTTGATATTTTAACATATGAAATTGGCAGTTTAAAGCTCTGATTGCCAAGGTTGCAGAAGTATAAACCTTTTACCCCATCTATCCAGCACCCTGGAGTCTCTATCAGAAGGGGTAGGATTTTTAGCAGTAGAAGCCTTAATGCCCAGGTCTATATTAGATCCGCAAACACTTAAAAAAGCGAACGCTGATTGATCGACCTTATGTAAGTGAAAGCTTACAATCTCGAACTGTCAGATCAGCAATTTTTTTTCCTAGGGAAAAAAATTGCTGATCTAAAACACATACACACAACACAAGCACACCAAACAAACAGAAATTCACACACACACACCTAAAATCTGACACCTAACCCTACACTAAACTATGCACACACCACTAACTATCCACTTACCTTAACCCAAACCCTAACCCTAAGGTCCATCACTATCGCACACTCACCTCACCCGCTCCCTAACCCTAACTCACCTAAACACGCCCTAACCCTCACGTCCACACAATCGCACACATACCTAACCTGCGCCCTAACTCTAACTCACCTAACACTCACATCCACACAATCGCACACTTACCTGAATCTAACCCACAACTTTCCACCACAGCGCTGAAAATACTGAAGCAACAGAAACAGACAAACGGATTCTTTCCCTAGGAAAAAATTGGGGTTTCTGTTGCTTCGATATTTTGAATATTTGCTTAAATAAGGTCGATCAATCAGCGTTCGCTTGTTTAAGCGTTCGCTGATCTAATATAGACCCTAATGCCCTTGGGCCCCTGAGAAATGGTTTCTGGATCTGCAACAGGATTTTTGAAAAGGAACTTGTGGGACTCGGGAACCTTGTAGTATCTGTCAGGTTTACTAGGAGCCGGAGTCAGGGAATCAGGGGCCAAACTGGATTTCAAGAACACATCATTAACAATGTCTAGTACAGGAGGTATAGCCAAAGGCCTATGCTGAGGTAGGAGGAGGAAATCTCTAAGCCTCTTTTTTGAATCAGAAAATTCCTGGCTTTCCCAGTGGAAATGCTCCCTTAAAGTATGTAAAGTTTGCCCAAAAGAAAAATCCTCATGAGGGGAAGCAGAGGGAATGGAGTCCTCTGCATCAGAATCCTCATAAGTAGGTATGGACAAATCCAGGTCATTAGAAGAGTCAGAAGAAACAGAATCCTGATCAGAAGATTCATAATCAAGCTCAGCCCTAGGCCTCTTAGAGGGGGGGGTTGACTACCCCTGATTAGAGTAATTAGATCTTCAGCCATTTTTGTCATTTGTTTTTTAGGCATAGGGGCCTGAACATGTGGCCTGGTCGTCGGTTGTTTAGACATGGATTGAGATTTGGGCCTTAGTAATGAAGGCGGTGTCAATTTAACATGCAAGTCTGTAGGCCTGAATACACCCTCAAAAGCTGGTGCCTGCACAGCGGCTCCAGACCCATCCAAGGTAGAGACATCTGCAGGTTCCATAGGTGAAGTATCCTGCGGCATACCGGACTCCGAATGGGTCTCAGTAGAGGTCTGCGAATCAGAAGTAGCGGGTATCAGGGGCTGCGAAAGCACCTCACTGAGTACTGGCGAACTGGCTTAGGAGAAGCGTCATCAGCAATTTTGGACCTCAGTGGCCTCTCTCTGTTTTTATCTTCGGGTTTTTTCGGAATCCCGGTAGTCAGATGGCTAACTGACATTTCTGGATAAAAACAGAGAACCAAAATATTTAGAGGCAAAAATGTACCGACGACGGATCGTGCATTGATTAAATAAAGCACAAAACCGACAGCAAGGTAAGTCGTGGTCAGGGCCTAGGCAAGGAATACAGTACGAATGAAAATCTTTGTGAGGTATTTGCTTTCCACAAGTAATGCAATTATTAACTTTTACTGACATCGGTAAGGTTCAAGAAAAAGTTTCCCCAGTGGGGTACTTAGCTTTAAGTTGAAGACTTCGGTTCTGAAACTCGAAAATGACAATTTCAGGAGTCGGCCGACCGGCACTTTCTAACTGCTTCTGTTTTGGGCACCGCACGGCAAGAAAGACTGATGTAATGGCGTCGGCTACATGTTTTATACCCCTGATGACCTGACGTCATGGAAGAAGGGACAGCAACCGACACAGGACTCAAGACTTTGTTAACCAAGCTAAATGAGGGCAACCTGCCAGCAGATTACCCAAATGTAATGACTGCAACAGTGAAACGCGAAGAACATTCTGTATCCCTGGGATACAATGTTCAAGACCTATGTGTTCTGGGTGATGTACTTCCAGTGTTTTGCATGCAGGTCAAGTTTTCCTCCTAAGGGTGCAAGTACTTGAGCAAGGTTTGGAAGAATTAAGGATAAGTCATTGTGAGATTTTACCATAGGATGTTGGCTTACTACTCCCTGTTTTAGAGGTGGAAGCACTCCATTGCTTAGATCTGTGCATACCCTGAGACAGTAATCGTGGTGGTATGCTGCCCCTAGGTTAGGACTGAGAAGGTCTGGGAGGGACTGGAAAGGACCAGTTTTTTGAAGACCAATGCCTACTGAATCTAGGTGGCTGTACCTGTAGGAAATACTTAAGAGTTTGCATAGATTTAGATTTTTCCTCCATCTTTTTGAGGACTTCTTCTGCTTTATTGCCAAACAGGCATTCTTGATTTAGTGGTGCATCTAGTAATTTTGCTTTGACATAGTCTGGCAAGATATGTTCCTTAAGCCAAGCATGCATTCTAAGAACAGGCCCAGTGACAGCAGCCCTGCAAGACGCTTCTAAGGCATCAAAAAGTACAGTTTTGTACCTACCACAAATGTAGATGTTTGAGTGTTCACCCTGCTGCAGTCATCACACTTGGGTTATCCTGTCGTCAGGCGGTCCCGCAGTCGGCCGGAATTCCAAAGTCTTGGTCCAGCGTCGGTTGCTGTCGCTTCTTCCCTGATGTCAATGCGCCAGGGGTATATATAATGCATCCGACACCATTTTCTTCAGTTTTTCTTGCCCCAGATGTCAGGTACCCCCAAAAAGGTGGTCAATAATTAGTACCAAATTAAGTAATATTTGCACAAACACAAAATCCCTCCAGCTATAAGCAAATACATCAGGAAGGTGTTGTAGAGATTTAGCCAGTTAGATCAGAGGGGATGGAGGGAGGGTAACCTGGACTGCAGCAGGGTGAACACTCGAACATCTACATTTATGGTAGGTATAAAACTGTACTATGTTCATCGTGTTATCCTGCTGCAGTCATCACACTTGGGGAGAATCCCAAAGCTATGGATGGGTGGAGGAGTTATAGAGGGTTAGAGGCGGCTAGAAGGCCCTGCAGAACTGCAGTGGCGAAGCCAGTCCTAGTCTTAGAGTAAAGTGGTAAGTGATAGTGTTTGGTAAAGGTGTGTACTGAACTCCAAGTTGCAGCTTCCAAAATCTCCTTGGTTGGAACCCCCCTGAGGAAGGCTGTAGATGTAGCTGTTGCCCTGGTAGAGTGGGGCCTAATGGTAGCAGGAACTGGTTTTCCATGATGGGTATAGCAAAAACGAATGCAATGTCCTATCCATTTGGAAATGGTTTGTTTTGATATAGCCTTCCCTTGTGTAGCTGTAGCATAGGATACAAAGAGCTGGTCAGATTTTCTGAAAGCCTTAGTTTTATCCAAGTAGCAACAAAGTTGCCCGTGAATGTCCAAGGAATGCAGGAGCCTTTCTCCTTTGTTCTGTGGGTTTGGGAAGAAGGTGGGTAAGTGAATGGTTTGATTTAAAGACACACTGGAAACCACCTTAGGCATGAAGGAAGGATTAGTACATAGAGAAACTCTGCCTTGATGGAAAATGAGGAAAGGTTCCACTGCCATTAGTGCCTGCAACTCTGAGACTCTTCTAGCTGAAGTTATTGCTAGCAGCAGGGCAGTATTCCATGATAGGAACCGCAGATCTGCAGAAAAACTGGTTCAAAGGGAGGCAGCGTAAGTTTTTCCAGAACAAAATTTAGGTCCCATGTTGGTGTAGGTGCTCTCCTGGGGGGCCTAATGTTTTTTGCCCCTCTGAGGAACTGCCTTAGAAGTGGATGCGAAAATAAGGGTGGTTCCGTGTTGTAGTGGGCTGAAATAGCTGATGCATGGATTTTAATGGAGGAAAAAGAAAGTCCTTTGTGCAACATCTCAGTTAAATACTGTAGAATCTGAGGCATGTGAGGCTGAAGTGTGTTTTGGCCTTTAGCTTGGTTCCAGGCACAAAACCTTTTCCATTTGTCCGAATAGGCCTTCCTGGTGCTGGGCCTTCTAGCTTCCAGAATAACATCCATAACTGCTTGGGAAAGAGGAGTTGGTTGAATGTTTAGGTGATATGCCATGCAGCCAGATTTAAGGTTTTTAGCTGGCTGTGAAGAATCTGATTGTTTTGCTGTGTGAGCAAATGGCCAATTTGTGGTAAAATCCAAGGTGGGCCCTGGGCCATATTCTTCAATAGTGGGTACCAGTGCTGGTGTGGCCAGTCTGGGGCTATGAGTATCAGTCGTGGTCTCTCCTTTCTGACTTTCAGAAGCACCTTTGTGAGGAGAGGCAATGGAGGGAAGGCATATACTGTCAGGTTTTCCCAACTGAATGAGAGTGCGTCCACTTTCTAAGCTTGATGGTGAAGTGTCCTTGTACAAAATTTTCTTAGCTGATAGTTTTGAGGACTGGCAAACAGGTCTATGTCTGGAAGACCCCATTTTTGAGTTATCATTGCAAATACTTGTGGATCCAGTTTCCACTTGTGGGGATCCATGACGTTTCTGCTGAGGTCATCTGCCAATGTGTTCTTTTTTCCTGGCAGGAATTGAGCTTGTAACTGAACTTGGTAAGCCAGAGCTGTGTTCCACAAGGTCATTGCCTGCCTGCATAGAGGGTAGGAGTGTGTACCCCCTTGTTTATGTACCACATTACTGTGGTGTTGTCCACCCTTATTGTAAGTTGTCCTGGATGTAATAGATTCTTGAAGGCTGTCAGAGCATTCTGTACAGCTAACATCTCTTTTTGATTGATGTGCAGATTCCTTTGATCTGCAGTTCATACGCCTTGAACGCACTGTCCTGCCATGTGTGCCCCCCAGGTGTAGTCCGATGAATCTGTAGTCATAGTTTGCCTGGCTGGGGGCAAGGTGAAAGGCTGATCCTTGTTGAGGTGACAAGCCAGTGACCACCATAGAAACTCCTGTTGTAGGCAGGGAATGAGAGATATCATTGTGTCCAAGCTGTGGCTGTGTTGAGAAAATATGCTTTTTAGGTACCACTGTAATTTCCTCATATGCAGCTTTGCAAATGGTATTAGTAGTATGAAAGATGCCATGAAGCCCAAGGCCTGCAGAATTTTTCTTGCAGGTAGCTGAGTCTTTCTTGCCATTGTTTTGAAATAATGAGTCAGTTGTAGTTGTTTGTCTGACATCAGATACGCCTTCTGGGCCACTGTATTCAAGCTGGCACCCAGGAATGTCATTTTGTGAGGGTACTAGTTTTGATTTCTTTTCGTTTACTGTGTACCCCAGGCAACTTAGGAGATGTTTTACAAAAGCCAGATGTTGTAAGAGGGTGTCCTTGCTTTCTGCTTGGATGAGGCAGTCATCCAGGTATGGGTATATTTGAATTCCTCTTTGTCTGCAGTATGCAATTACTGGTGCCAGACATTTTGTGAAGACTCTGGGCGCAGTAGATAAGACAAAGGGCAGTGCAGAGAATTGGTAATGGGTTGAACCTGCAATGAAACGGAGGTATCTTCTGCAACTTTGTCTGATAGGGACATGCAGGTATGCCTCCTTGAGGTCCAACGTTACTAGCCATGCTTTCCTGTCCAACATGGGAAGAAGCTGCTGTAGTGTTAGCATCTTGAATTTGGGTACTTGTAAGAAGGTGTTTAGAATTGAAAGGTCCAGAATTGGTCTCCAGGCATTGTCCTTTCTGGGAACTAGAAAGAGTCTTGAGTAAAATCCTTGGCCTTGCTCTCGAGTAGGTACCAGTTGAATGGCTCTCATGTCCATGAGAGCTGTAATTTGTCTTTGTGCCTCTGCCCATTGATTTTGTGTCAGGTTTGGCATCCCTCTTTTCATTGGCAAGGTGTGAAAATGGAATCTGTATCCTCGTGAAATTATGTCTAGGACCCATTTGTCCTTTGTGACAATGTGCCAGTTGTCTGAGAAAAGTGCGAGTTTTCCTCCCAAGGGGGCTGCCAAGAGAGTGTTGCTTGGCCATATGAGGTGCAAGTCATTGAGTTTGCCTTCTGGTAGTTTGGGACCTGTCTTCACCTCCCTTCTGTGCTGCAGTGCCCCATTGTCGAGGTTTCTACTGGGCTTGTGGTTGTCCTCTACCTCTTGGACGTCTGTATTTACCCCTCTGTGGTCTGTCAGTAGCTGGAAAGGTCCAATTTTTTGTTGGCCAATTTCTGCTTAAGCGAGGGGGCTGTACCTGTAGGAAATCTTTGACTGTCTGCATAGATTTTGCCTTATCCTCCATTTTCTTTAAGACTTCTTCTGCTTTAACTCCAAAAAGAATATCCTGCTGTAAGGGAGCATCTAGAAGCTTTGCTTTAACATGATCAGGCAGAGTTTGTTCCTTTAACCAAGCATGCCTACGTATAACAGACCCAGTGACAGCGGCTCTGCAGGAAGCCTCCAAAGAATCAAACCCACATTGTAAAGTATGTTTGCCCACCTGTTCAGTTGCATGCAACAGATCCTGCATTTCTTTCAATTCAGACTGTTGAGGGAGTGTGCTCATTTTTTGTTTTAACTGAGACATTATAAATTGCTGATATTTTAGCATGTGACACTGGCAGTTTAGTGCCCTCATAGCTAGAGTGGCTGAGGTGTAAACCTTTTTCCCCCACCTGTCTAGTGCTCTGGAATCCCTTTCAGAGGGTACAGGATTTTTTGCCATAGAAGCCTTAGCCCCTTTTGGACCCTGAGAGATCGTCTCTGGATCAGCAACAGGACTTTTATAAAGAAATTTGTGGGAATCAGGTACTCTATAGTATCTGTCAGGTTTGGCCGGAGCAGGAGGCAGAGAATCTGGGTTCAAACTGGATTCTAAGTAAACATCATCCACAATGTCTAAAACTGGAGGGATGGCAAGTGGTCTGTGCTGGGGGAGTAAAAGAAACTCTCTGAGCCTTTTCTTTGAGTCAGAGTAGCCCTGACCTTCCCAGTGAAAATGTTCCCTCATAGTGTGTAAAGTTTCCCCAAAGGAGTAGTCTTCAGGAGGAGAAGCTGAGGGAATAGAATCCTCAGCATCAGAATCTTCATAAGGGGAGAAGGAATAATCTTGGTCCTCAGAGGAGCCTGAGGAAATAGACACTTGTTCAGAGGAGGCATAATCTTCCTCTTGTCTAGGCCTTTTGTCGGGAGGGGGTTGGGAACCCCTGATTAAAGAGATCAAATCTTCAGCCATTTTGAGCATCTGTTTCTTAGGCATGGGGCCTTGAACAGGGGACTGAAGTGCAGTCTTTTTAGGTTTAATAGGAGTCTTAGTCTTAGGATACGTTTTTATGGTGAGCATCGTCGGTCTGAAGACGCCTTCAGAAACCGAAGGTGTTTCTGCAGGACTGACATCTTTCTCAACAGTGTCGTCGGTAGGGCCTAAACAAAATGGCTGCGTCGGCCTAGTACTTTCCGCCAAAAGTTCCGAAGCAGTCTCGGGTTCCAGATCTGCAGTAGTCAGGGGCTGCGTCGGAGCCTCACTGAAGACCGGTGAACCGGAGACCGGACCAGCCGAGGCCTCAGAGTCTGGCTTGGGTCTAGGCTGCCTGTCCTTATCCTTGCGTTTTTTGTGCATGCCGGTAGTCGGTTGCTCTGATGGCATAGTGTAGTTGAATTTTCTACCGTAGTGTCGTGCGAAATCAAAGCGTCTTTTTATAGTACGCTTATTAAACCTAGCACATAAACGACAACTAGTGACATTGTGGTCTGGGCCTAGGCAGGGTATGCAGTAAGAATGAAAATCCTTATGAGGTATTTGCTTCCCACAAGAAATACAATTGTTAACTTTTTCTGACATCAGTCTGAGGCAAGAAAAGTTTCCCCAATGGGGTACTTAGCTTTATTGAATACTTCGGATCTGAAATTCAACTTCAAAAATCTCAGGAGTCGGCCGACTGGCACTTGCGAACTGCTTCTGCTTCGGGCACTGCGCAGCAAGAAAGACTGAAGAAAATGGCGTCGGATGCATTATATATACCCCTGGTGCACTGATGTCAGGGAAGAAGAAACAGCAACCGACGCCGGACCAAGACTTTGGAATTCCGGCCGACTGCGGGACCACCTGACGACAGGATAACCCAAATGTGATGACTGCAGCAGGGTAACACGATGAACATCCACATTTCAAAGTATGTTTTCCAACTTGGTTAGCAGAATGTATTAACTCTTGTAAATCTATATGTTCTGCACAATCAGGAATCAACCTCATTTTCTGTTTAATTAGCTCCATAATATGTTGCTGATACTTTAACATATGAAACTGGCAATTTAAAGCCCTGATGATAAGAGTAGCAGAGGTGTACATCTTTTTATCCCATTCTATCTAAAGTCCTAGAATCCCTGTCCGAAGGTGTAGGGCTTTTGGCTATTGTAGCCTTAACGCCTTTAGGTCCCTGGAAATTGGTCTCTAGATCCGCAGTAGGATTCTTAAAGAGAAACTTGTGGAAGTCAGGTACTCTGTACTACCTGTCAGGATTCCTGGCTGCTGGAGGCAAGGTATCAGGGGTAAGGCTGGATTCCAAGAAGACATCATCTACAATCTCCAGAACAGGGGGTATAGCTAGAGGCCTGTGCTGAGGCAAGTCTAAAAATTCTCTGAGTCTCTTTTTGGACTGTGGGTAGTCCTGTTATTCCCACCAAAAATGCTCTCAAGATATGCAAGGTTTCACCAAAGGAAAAGTCCTCTGGAGGGGAGGCAGAGGGGATGGAATCTTCTGCATCTGAATCCTCATAGGTAGATAAGGGAATGTCCTGGTAATCAAAGGGATCAGAGTCATCAGGCTCACAGTCTGTAGAATCAGAAGGAAAATCAATCCTTTTTCTCATAGAGGGGGAAGGCTGGCTTCCTCTAATTAAATTTATTAGGTCTTCAGTCATTCTAAACATTTATTTCCATGGCATGGGAGCTTGAGCATGTGCTTTGGTCGTCGGTTTTCTAGGCAAAGTGCGAATTCTGGGCCTGAGAAACTCGGTAGTTTTAGTCAAAAATGGAGATGTCAGTTTAATACGAACATCAGAAGGTTGGAATACACCCTCAGAAGCCAATGCCTGCACAGCAGCTCCGGACCCATCCAAGGTAGAGACATCTGCAGGATTCATAGTCAAAGAAACAACTCGCAGCATACCGAACTCCGAAAGGGTCTCATCAGAGGCCTGCGAATCTGTAGAAGTGGGTATCAGGGGCTGTGAAGGCGCCTGAGTATCGGCCTATGTGGTCTGTCTCTGTCTTTATCCTTACGTTTTTTCGGAAAATCGGTAGTTGGATGGCTTATTGAAGCCATTTCGGAATAAGAATGAGTGAAAGAATTTAGCGACAAAAACAGCCCAACAACAAACAGTTTGGGCGTTGAACAAGGCACAAAACAGACAGCGAGGAACATCATGGTCTGGGCCTAAGCAGATGGAGCAGTAAGAATGAAAATCTCTGTAAGGTATTTGCTTTCCACAGGCCAAACAATTATTAACTTTTTCTGACATCGGTTAGAGCAAGAAAAAAGGATTCCCAACAGGGTACTTATCTTTTAGAAGACTTCAGGTCTGAAACTTGAAAAATGAAAATTTCAGGAGGCAGCTGACCGACACTTGCGAATTGCTTCTGCTTCGGGCACCGCACGGCAAGAAAGACTGATGTAATGGCATTGGCTGCATATTTTATACCCATGACGTCCTGACGAAGCGACAGCATCTGATGCAGAAATCCCAAGACTCTGGTATTCAGTCCGACTGAGGGCTACCTGCAGGCAGATAACCCAAATGTGATGACTGCAACAGTGAAAGAAGAACATCTACTCTAGATGTGACCTCTGATTCCACACAACCAACCCATGTTGATAATGCTGAAATTCTCATTACCAACCATCAAATTAATAAAAATAAAAGTATTAATATAGCCTGTTTACATTCCCCCAGGTATTAACACACACACCCTAGAAGATATCCTCTCTTGGCTGTCTAGTAACTACCCTCAAGAAACCATTGTTCTAGGAGACTTCAACATCGACTGGAATATTTGCCTCAAAATCTCTGACCATCCATGTAAATCTATACATATTTACTCAGATAATATCCTCCCCTACTAGGATCATTACACCTAACAAAGATAGTATCCTAGATTGGATACTCATTAATAGCCATCCCCACATGTATAGGGCCAGTACACGACCTGAAGACATATGTGACCATTTTCTTACCTATATAATTAGGCATAAGACTGACATCCCCCACCAATCTTACAAAACAATTAGAAACAACAAAAACTTTAACCCCGCTAATTTCCAAAATGAACTCAAAGCATGTAATTGGGCAGTCCTAAAACATCTACCACTTGAAGAAGCTGTATTATATTTCAACACCAAATTCCTAGCCATCCTTGATACCATTGCTCCTGCACATTCTATAAGAACTAAAGCAAAAGTTGCTCCATGACTTTCAGAAGAAACCAGGCAAATGATCTTACTTAGAAACAAAGCTTGGACCACTTGGTGTACCACAAAATCCCCCTTAGATCAACTTAGATTTAGACAACTAAGGAACAACACTAAAAAAATTTACCACCCTAGATAAAAAAAGACTTTTACTGCCATTTACAACAGAAGCATCAAAACAATCCGCAAAAGTTTTGGGCAGGTATAAATAAACTTATTCACCCAGGGCAATGCATAACTCCTACCCCCTCGGCTACCATCCAAAAACCTTCGGAAGACATTGCTAATTCCTTTAATAGTTTCTTCACAGAAACCATCGAGTCACTGGCTAACCAACTATCTCCCAGTTGCCCAAGTACCAACGCTGCTGCACCTAGTTCTCAACTTCCCTTTAACTTTCAACACGTTTCCACATCACTTGCCAGTACCCTAATCAAGAAACTAAAACCTACCATCGTTGCAGCAGATCTCCTCCCAGTTGAGTATCTACAAAAAGCTGTGGATGCCATAGCATACCCGATCTCTATCCTGATCAATAGAACTATATCAGAAGCCACTATCCCCTCCATCTGGAAGACATCCCATGTTATTCCACTCCACAAAGGGGGAAGTTCCACTGAACTGTCAAATAACAGACCTATAGCTATTTTGTCACCCCTGGCTAAAATTATGGAGAAGAGCATCTATAAACAACTCATGAGCCATCTCATTCAGCACAATCTCCTGACTAACTCGCAGCATGGTTTCAGACCATTCCACAGTACAACCACGGCCCTCATCTCCTTCTCCAATGTTATCAAAACCGAAACAATAAGCTTTCTTCGGCCCTCTTTCTTGATCTCTCCAAAGCCTTCGACATGGCCAACTGCCAACTACTCATACACACACTTAAAACTATTCCCCTAAATGTCCAGGCTATCCAATGGTTCAAATCTTATCTGAATGGTAAGCAACAGGCTGTACTATGGCAGAATAAACTTTCTTTCCTTCTACCTATCACCCTTGGGGTCCCTCAGGGCTCCATATTAGGACCCCTATTATTTTCCGTCTTTATTAATGACCTGTACACAGCCATCCCAACAGCCACCTGCATTCAGTATGCAGATGACTCCACTTTGATTTGCTCTGCCACCTCCCTTTAAGTCTGCAGAGTTTATCACCAAATGTTTTTAATGCCGTTGAAAACTGGTTCTGTAATCAATGTCTATTAAATCCTAACAAAACAAAGCTACTGCTTTTCTCCCCACTCGTAAAGCCTCCACTTCAATCTTTACTATAAAACCTAACAATGCAACTGTTATTGTCCCAGATCCCTCAAGTGTAACAATTGATAATAACCTCAAGTTTGATATGCATACTAATCAAACTATTAAAAAAGTTAATAAAAAACTTGGCTCACTATACAAGATCAAACTTTTCCTCACTCCACTAGCTAGGATGGTAATTGCCCGTACACATCTACTTTCCACCCTCCTTTATGCAGCCCCTCTCTTCACGAACTTGAGTAAGTCTGACCTTAATAAACTCTCTAGCTGCTTTAATCATATTGCTAGATTTGCCACTGGAGCAGCATACAGAACACACGACTGTCTGAACCTAAAGAATCTAGGGTGGCTAGAACTGCCTATCCAACTTCAATACAATCAGCTAAGAGTAGTACATAAAATTCTCTACCAACCTGAAAACACACCCGTACTTACAAAAATTATCACCCCTTACAGCAACCTCAAGACACTTTGCTCATCCAACAAATTACTAGTCCAAACTCTCAAAAGCAACAACTCATCTGGAGACTCTCCATATGCCAACTCTGTTGGTAAAATATGGAACTCACTTCCTGAGCTTAATTCAGAACCTGTTCTAACCCAATTAAAAAAAAATCTAAAACAGTACTTTAAAAGGCAATGGCTATGTCCTTGCCCTAGTCCTAACTCTGGCAACATAAACATGTGCTAAAGAGGTCTTTTGACCACCCCTACATTGCTTCCTAATCATTACTCTAACAAATCAGAATTATATATGACGGAATGAATGACTTTTATCCCATGTATTGCATCTGTAATAGTTTTTCTGTATGTTATGTATGGAGCTTTTCTCCTTGGGCCTCTGCTAAAAATGGACAAGTATCCAGTCGGACTATCCCGGTCAACAAATGTAAATAAAAATAAATTACATGCTTCATTATCCCTTTTCTCTTTTTTATGAAACTGATTGCTCGTCTGTGCACATCAGGAGCCAGCTCCTCAGTCTCTGTCATTTTTAAAGTCTAGCCAAGTTCAGGACTCTAGAATGAAGTTCTTAACTTGGTTAAAGTAATTTTTCCCTGACTAGACTAGTTACTTAGGCGGACTTGTGCATAAATATAGGGAGTTCCAGCTTTGAGCAGCTTTCCTCATCAGTTGTGAATCCAGTCCCATAATCAAGTACTTGGCTAAACTGCATGATTAGTTTACACTGTCACTGAAAGATTTGACTGGTATCTGGAAATTATTTGTTGGGTACTAGGTTGGCTTTAAAAGTCTGAAAAACTATTAAACATTGTATTTCTGAAAACAGCTGTTTTCTTGTCCTCCAAACCCATTTATTATGCCCCCTCAACACAGAAAAACACACTTTCCTGTTATGATACGGTGTTTAACATCAAACAAACTTCTCAAGATGTTGGTAACAGACTGTGTGAGGAGAACATTCCAGTTTACCATTCCTAGTAAAATACTTTGTGGATAACTTTGGTGGCAGTTACAGTAACTTCATTCTGTAAACCTTTTCCCACACACGGCAGTAACATTTGAAGTGAAAAATCATGTAAACAGTTTGTACTAAACCACTCAGCTTAGATTTCTTTCCCTCTTCTCCAGCTGTGTAACCTATTCTGACCATTTTGTTTCCACTTCTGTGAAATTGGGTAAAGAAAACTGCAGCAGTGGAGAGAGTGGGTACTGAAAATTACATACAACAGATGTTAAAAGATTGTGCTTTGTAGCCGAGTACCAAAGCAGCTGCTGTGGAAACACTTATCCAATGTGATGCCACCTGACTGTGACTTTAGGGATATGGCATGGGGAAGGGGGTTGAAAGATGGCTATACTTTGTGCAGCACATAAAAGTGTAGCATATGGGTGACTCATTTGTAAAAATGTATTGTTTAGAATACATAACAAGCACAACCTATAACAAAAGTAACAACTGTCATGTAGAAGTTGATGTATTTTGGTTAACAGAGTATCTTCTGCAAAATGGTATACAATTCCAAAATCCTGGCTACTTTCCTTACTCTTTCATTAGGATCATAACAGTGAGTCTATACCAATCTGTATCTTTATTCACTGGCTTCTAACTTCGTGATATTAACTTAAGGCATAGTAATATCAAAATTAAATTGCCAACTGGACTACTAGTACATAGGTTGATAATATTATCATTCATGGCCATTTGAATGGTGTCCGAGAAGTATCTATGTTCCCCACCCCTCCATAATTTAACTAAGCAGACAATTATACCTTTTTAGGGTTGAAAACAAACAGTAAAACCCAGGCTAGTAATACTGTCATAGGTACATCCCTAGATGCTCTTTTGCTTTAAAAGAGCTTGCCAACAGCCATGTCTCTACCTTTAACAGAGGAAAAATGTGTCTGCTAGTCATCAGACTGGAGAGGGCTCTTCTTACATATTTTGGCACTGCTCACAGTGCATGAGCACTGGGGAACAGGGTCGATGGTTAGTGTAACATCAGGCAAGATTTGTTGTTTAATTCTACAGTTAAAATTTTAAGAGCAGAGTTTAAGAAGCCTAATACAGAAACACATTATCTTGCTATTTGGAAAGCTTGCAGATTTCTTAGTGGTGCATGTGTGCATTGTGCCTGGCTAGATATAATTTATATATATATATATATATATATATATATATATATATATATATATATATATATATATATATATATATATATATATATATATATATATATATATATATCTATATATATCTATATATATCTATATATATCTATATCTATATATATCTATATCTATATATATATATATATATATATATATATATCTATATATCTATATATATATATATATATGGGTTCCCTTCAGAATATCGAAATCCTGAAACCTCGAAATTCATATGGTCGAGACCATATGATCGAACTTTCAGAATTTCAAAATTCTGAACGGAGATCTGCATACAGCACAGAATGTGACATTTCCCTTTTCCCCATTGTGGTGCTATCTCGGAGTTGGTATATTTAAGTAGCGGGGGTGTGGGGGGTGCAGGGGGCTTGCCCCCTGGCAGAAACATTTAAATTGTTTTTTTTTTTGGATTTGTTTCGGAATTTCGATATTCCGAAACATCAATCATATGGTCTCGATCATATGATATTCGATGTGAATCCATCTATATATACTGAAAATAAAATAAACAGGTACAGGATACGGAACGGTACAAAAAATAAAAACTGTAGTAAAGAAATAATGTACAGAGCCTACAAGGCTAAAAGCAAACAACACATTTTATTACCAAAAAATATAGAGTTGAACGTTTTCGAGATCACGTCGCTTCTGCAGACAAACTAATTGTAAAACCAAGCAGCATTTATATAAAAAGTCAACCAATCAGCTGCCAAAACAAAACAATCAGCATTTAACAAGCCTTTGACAAACTAGTGATACAATACACTAGAGAGTCTTGTTAATAAAATACAAGAGATAAAAATACATAAGCCATATAACAAGTAATAATATAAACCATTAGTGTTTTAAGGTGCGTGCTTTTTAAGGTTTAACTATAAAAACCCCATTTAAGCCTGGGGGTTGCTCTGCATTAAACATCAGAATCCATTTTTGTTCAGCTGCCTCAGTTCGAGTCATTAAATCTCCACCCCCTCATGCCTAGATCTAAAATCTGAAGTACAAAAAAAATAAAGGTGTGTGCAGAACCAGATGGTCTTACAATCTGCATAGACATCTAAATCTATTTTGAAGACATTATTTGGGTGTGTATACCCTGGTCCAGTATAAACATACAAGCTGAGCAAACCCTACAAGAGAAAGTACTCAGTCTACTCAATTTGACTCCATTTGTATGCTGGTGAGATTTATAACAAAGGTGTTTCTTCAGGGACTTATTCCTAAAAGAGAAGTGTGGTGTCTCGTCTATTTTTCCCTTTAACTCTGGTATAGTGTGCAAGATGTTCCAATTACTCTTAATACTACAGTAACTATTAATATTTCGAGTATTGTAGTGAGGACCCTAAAAGTGTCAGTGCTATCGGACTGTGATTGTAATACATCTGACACCACTGTATCTGTAAAATAAGGCTTACATCTGTCTACCCTTTGTGTCCAAGCTTCTGAGATACAAGAGTCAATCTCTGGTTCGTTGTAACCCCTATCCAAAAATTCTTGTTTAGGGGAAGAAATAGCTATATGTATTTGGGAGTCATCATATAATCTCATTAGCCTGTAAACCTGTCCTTTCAATACGTTATGTGTGACGTGTCTAGGGTGCATGCTACCTTTGTGCAGGAAACTGCTCTTCCTGGTAGGTTTCCTATATAACACAGGTGGTTAAATGTCTCAAATCTGATTTCTTAAGCTGCACATCTAAAAACTCAATCTCATCAGAGGAGTATAAGTAAACTTAAGGAAGTTGGTAGTGTCATGCATAAAGGCAACAAATTCTTTAAGTTGGTCTAAGAAACCATGCCACAGCAAAAACATAACAAAATGAACATACCAAGCTATACTTGGAAAATACATTATTGTGCAAAAGGCTGGTTTGTCTCCCATTGTACTAATGCTAGGCTGGCGTAGCTGTTGACACAAGCAGTGCCCATAGCCATGCCAACTTTCTGCAGAAAGAATTCTTGTTCAAAGATACATACATTGTTCTTCAACAATAAACATATCAGCTTCACTTTATCTGTAAAACATTTTCTATTAAGAAATGGCCTAATGCTTTCTACACCCCATTCATTGGGGATTACTGTAAACAGAGATTCAATGTCGAGTGTAACAAACATATCAGCAATGTTAAACACTTTAACATAAAGTCTCTCCAAGAATGACTTGGTGTCCTTCAAAACACTATCACATTCATCTAGCAAAGGATGTACTATGTCTTTTTATATATATATATATATATATATATATATATATATATATATATATATTTATTTATTTATTTTCTGTAGTGGCATGTCATCTTACACCAAAATCTGCTTACATTTTGCAACATTTCATTACAACCATTTTTTAACCTGTATGAGTGGTAAGATGCCCACAATATCACTGGAACTGGGAGGAATTATATATTTAAAATTTATGCTAAGTAGGTGCCCAGATTTTTGGGCTGGATGAACTTACTTTACAACTTCCCACATTTTTGGTGTGTGCATGTTGACAGGTATGAACAGGAATCAACAGACATGTCTTACGGGAAGTGATGAGACAGTTTTTTTTGTTAGAAATTAGCCTCCTATATGGAAAAAGGAGAATCAATATATGGAAATGCTAGGGAAAGAACGGTTGTCTAAAGCTGAACGGCCCTAAAAAACACACCATAAAACCAGGGTGGATGGAGGGAGGGAGCAGCTACTGAAGTAGTGATCATTTGAACACCTACAGTTTGTGTAAGTTCAACTTACACAGCTTTACTGTTAGTCATATGGATCACTGCTGCAGTAGCCTTAGCTATATCAGTAGATTATCTTAACTAAATACATTTGGAAGAAGAGGAGTGCAGGAGCCCCTGGTGAATGGTCCTAGCTAAGCTTGTTTTGGACCTAGCGAATGAATAAAGTGTAAAGTGCTTTGGAAAGTATGTACAAAGGGCCAAGTAGCAGCTTCTAGAATACTTCTAAAATCCAACTCTTTCCAAAAAGCCATACATGAAGCCAAAGTCCTGGTAGAGTGAGCCTTGACCCTGCCTGGAATATTTTTGTTATGGTAATTATAACAAAAGGTAATAGCTTTAGATAACCACTTAGAAATCTGTTTTGACATGGGTTGTCCCTTCTTACCTTCACAAAAAATGAACAATTGATCTGAAGATATGAAAGATTTACTTCTGTCAAGATAGCCTGGCTTAAAGTAAACTCAGAAACCACTTTAGGTATGAAAGGATTATTTCTCAAAGAAACCCTGTCTCTATAGAAAAGGAGATAAGGCTAACACCACGAGAGCTTGAAACTCAGACAAATTTATTGCAAAAGTCAGAGCAATCAGTAAAACTGCTTTCCATGTTAAGAACCTCAAGTCAGACAGATTAGCTGGTACAAATGGAAAAAGTGGAAGCTTTTCTGGGCTTCCAAGATGGTTGCGCATTGAGTAACAGCTTAATTCTAGCTCTCCCAGTTTGAAAAACTCAGCAGAGGTGGCCAGTAGACTTGTGTTTAAGGGCATACCTCTCAACTGTGTCTGATCTTCAGGTACGTCCCTGAATTTGATTCAAATTTTAAGTCTGTCCCTCTTAAAACTGGTGATTGTGGTAGAAAAGGTAGTGAATTACACTGAATAAATAATGATGGTAATTAGAGGTAAAGACGTCTTTTAGTTTGGAAAATGTATATTAATTCACGTTCTCTTATTCTGTCAATCTGTCCCGTTAATAGTCGTAATATTTTAAGTGTCCCTGATTATTTATAGATTTGTCCCTGATTGGCGAGCTATGTTTATGAGTAAATTGCAGTAACTGGCTAGTAAGTGTACTGTCTGGATCACAGGGAAAAAGAATTATGGAAGACCTGGAAAAAATCAGCTACAAAAAGTGAGGAAGAAACACTGACTGGGGGAAAGTTCTACAGTTGTTCAATAAAAAGCAATGCAACCTCCAGACATGAAGTCCAGTAACATACAGGAAGATATAAAACAACTGCACACTGATGGAGTATAGCAACACAAACAACAAAAGGCTGGAAAAAAATGGAAAAAGCTTTAAACAATTTTATTTTTATTTATTTTTATTTTACATTTGTTGACCGGGATAGTCCAAGTGGAACAAAGTCCATTTACAGCAGAGGCCCGGGGAGATAAGCTCCAAACATAAAGAAAAAATAGCAATTGAAATAAAACATAGATATATAACTGATATAAATTATAAGATAGAAATGCAGATAAAAGAGCAGAATGCAGATAAAAGTACATTCAGACTAAAAATGGTACAATTGTATAAGTAGGATATTTCATAAGGTTACATAGGTTCACATTGAATAGACACGTATACAGGATAGAAATTACCCTGGTTAGTCAGGAGAAATTAACAATATCTAATAGATAAGTAAATAACATAAATGTTGTTGGTTTAGCCAGGCTTGTCACAGTGGCATAGTCAGTTTAATGCCAGATGTTGTTTAATTGTGGCTTTAAATTGGCATGTGGAGGAGAGCAAGGTCATGTCAGCTGGAAGTATGTTCCAGGTTCTACTTACAGAATTTGCAAATAGGGCCATGCCAGCAGCATTGTTAATTTTAGTTGTCTGTATTTGTAGCTTATTAGATGAGCGGAGCAGTCTTGTGTTATTATGGGGGAGGATAGAATTTCTAAGGGCTGGAGTATTGTCTGGGTTATAGAGGATTTTGTTAGCCATTATCAGCAGGTTGTACTTGACAGGATTTGGAAATTCCAGCCATCCAAGCAGTTTGAGGTTGATGCAGTGGTGGGTTCTAAATAGAAGGCCTGTAGCAAACCTGGCAATGTGATTATAACAGGTTGTTAGTCTATTAAGTTCAAATTTACTTATATTTGCTAGAAGGGGGGAGGCATATAGGAGTATCGAAAGTAGGTGCGAGTGAGCAATGGCTATTTTAGCTGGGGGGGGGGGGGTGAGGAAGGCCTTGATTCTATAGAGTGACCCAAGTTTTTTATTGATGGTCTTGATTGTCTGACTTACATGGAGGTCAAATTTTAAGTTATTGTCTATAGTGACACCCAGTAATTTTGTATTGGGGTCAGGGGAAATGACTGTCCCGTCTTTTGCATTTATGGTGAAGGAGAAGGGTACAGACCTTTGGGTTGGTGGGAATACGAGCATTTTTTTTTGGATTAAGTAGCAGGCGACGCTTGGAGAGCCAGTTTTTTATGGCAGTGAATGTAGACTGGGTATCCTTCTTTAGATCAGTGGGAGATACGGCTGAGCAGATCAGAGTGGAGTCATTAGCGTATTGGATACAGCTGATGTTTGGTATGATAGTAGGCAGGTCATTAACAAATATTCAGACGAGGAGATAAAGCTGCAAAAATCAGAGGTTGAAATGAAAAAAAAGGCTGGCTGAATGAGAGACTTCATAAAGAGATGTTTAAAAAAATAATAAAATTAGAGGCCACAGTAAGCAGGGAAAACCTGACATTTTCAATTATACCAGACAAGCTGGAAGAAACAGTCTGCATTACCAGACTAACAAACAACTGGACTGGTATTCCACAGCAGGACATGTTAATTGAAAGGGCACATCGTGTGTATGTTCCAAACCTGGCTGTTAGAAAGCAACCTAGACCTTTAATAGTAAAGATGCAATTCTACCAGTAGAAGTTGATTTGCACAAGGACAAAGTACTAAAAGTGGGAGACAGCAGAGTGTTTGTGGAGAATGATTACTCATTGTACACCAGGCAGAAGAGAAGCAAATGTATTCCACTATTCAGGGGATGTCTAGACATAGGTGAGAGATTCAAACTGCTGTACCCAGCTGTCTTCAAGTTATTCTTCCCTGGAGGGAAAAAAAATCTTTTTTTGATGAAGTACATGCTGAGGAGGAAATATAAGTTTGCCCAACAAAACGTGCGCTGTGAAACAAAGATATGTTGCTTCTTGTTCTTATAATAGAATACAAAATAAAGGCAGTGTAATACATTCGAGAGCAATAAAGAAGGTCAGAGAATAATGATATCCAATTGCACCAACTCAGTCTTGCAGGAGTAAAAAGTCTGGTGGAAGGATGGTGGGATGTAAGAATAAAGGCAAAGATGGACAACATACACTGAACATTATGGTGAGTACATAACTTCTTTGTGTGTTGTTGTCTTAGCTCACCTTCCTTCTTACCAGGATGGGACAGCATCCCTAGCACCATCTTTCTTGGGTGGCTCAAGGGAGAATATTCTTCAGAATTGTGGAACCAAAAGAGGCCCTGTTCCTGGAGGTCAAATCGACTTTGTAATGAGTGATAAAGGTATGTGGTCTTGCCCACATTGCCACAGCACAAATGGTATTAATTGGTAGTCTAGCCAGAAAGACAGAAGAGGTTGCAATGGCTCTTCTAGAGTGGGCTTTAACACTACGGGGAAGATCTCTGCTTTGAGATTTATAAACAAAGGCTATGCAATCTGAAAACCATTTTGAAAGTGTCACTTTAGAGACTGGAGTACCTTCCTTCAGATCTGAATAAGATATAAATAGTTGGTCAGATTTTTTGCAGTCTTTAGTCCTGTGTAAGTAGAAATGGAATCATCTATGCACATCCAGTTGGTGTAACATGTATTCTGCCTTATTCTCAATTTGGATAAAAGACTGGCAGCTCTATGGATTGGTTTAAATTTGATTCTGAACATGCTTTTGGCAAAGGAAGAATTTGTTCATAAGGAGACCCTGTCTCTATGGAACAGCAAGTAGGGGGGGCTCTATTGATGAGGATTACAGCTCTGACACTCTTCTAGCAGAAGTAAATGCTATCAATAGAATAGTTTTCCATGTCAAGAATTTGAGTTTGCAAGATGATGCTGGCTCAAATGGGGGAAAAATTAAACAAGATATGACAACGTAAATCCCATGGTGGTGGAGGGTCTTTGATAGGTGGTCTTAAGGTACCTTTAAGAAAGGCTTTGCATAGTCTATGAGAGATAATATTGAGGCCTGATTCACCTAAATGGAAACTGGATATTGCTGCTAGTTGAGCTCTAATGGTAGCCGTGTCTGTGTCTTCACTAAATAGTCTTGCCAAGAATTCTAGTATGGAATTTACTGGGCAGAAAATGGGGCAATATGATTATGAGAAGCCCGTAATGAGGATATTTTCCTTTTGCTTCTATATATCTTTCTCGTTGAAGCCTTATGAGAAGATATTAGGATATGTTTAACTGATGGAGAGGTTAGAAAACCTGGCTATGGATGGAATCGGATCAGCCAAGCTGTCAATTTGAGAGTTTGAAGGGAAGGATGGAGCATTCCTGATGCATGAGTCAGAAGGTCCAGAACTGGGTCCAGAATCCAAGGCTCCTTCCGAAGATGAGGCCAAAGGAACCAGATTTGATGAGGATAATATGGGGCGATGAGTATCAAGTCCTTTCCCAAGCAATTGGCTTTCTGCAGAACTTTGGGTATTAATGGGAAGGGAGGAATGGTGTAAAGGAGACCTGACGGCCAATCGTGGACAAGTGCATCCCTTGGTGACTCCCCCGGAGGGGGGATAAGGGCAAAGTAGTTGCTGGATTTGGCATTCATGGATGTCACAAAAAGGTGGAAGCAAGAATTGCCCCATTTGTGACCACTGCCCTATCACAGTAACTAAATATACTCCCCATTTCACCAGACCTTTCAAGTTCATTACTTCCCGTAAAACCTTATCTTTCAGTTCAGACTCTTTCATTGATCAACTCTCTAGAATGAACTGGTCCCATCTCACCAATCTTCCCTTAGATGAGGCTGTCCACTCTTTCAACTCCCTTTAACATCCTCAACTCCTTTGCTCCTCTCTGCACAATAAGAATCAAAACCAACTCCACCCCTTGGCTGACCAAATCTACTTGTACCCTGATGAAAAACCATGATAAGATATGGAAATTATAGACTAAAACTAAGACTCCTTCTCTCCTACAGACCTACAAAAAACGTAGGAATCAAATAAAGAAAATTATCAAGAAAAGGCTAACTTCTATGCAAATACTCCCACTAACCTAAAATCAGACCCCCAAAAATTCTGGAACACAATCAACCATATACTACATCCAGGAAACCCTTCCCCTCCAAACCCATGCCCAAATAAAACTGCAGAAGAAACTGCCACTACATTTAACAATCACTTTATTGACTCAATAACTACCACTATAAATGCTCTTCCCACTAGGAAAAATGCTAGTAACTCCACAATCCCTACCTCCCCTCATCCTAACTCCTTTTCTCTTAAATCCATGTCAGCTAGCTATATTAAATCCTTACTCTCTAAACTCAAACCTTGCTCCCCCTCAGCTGATAATCTACCTTCCTATTGCCTACAGATTGCAGCTAAACCCCTAACCTATCCTGTTTCCAACTTGATTAACCGATCCATCTCTGAATCATATGTCTCAGCAATATGGAAGACATTCTTCACATTACCTATACACAAAGGCAGAAATTCTTCTGATATATCAAACTTCAGACCAATTGCTATACTGTCTCTCCTCTCTAAGATTCTAGAGAAATGCATTCACAAGCAGATAATACAGTACCTTCTACAAGAGAGCCTTCTAACACACAACATGGATTTCATCCCAAACACAGTACTACAGCTGCATTAATATCCTTCATCAATACTGTATCACTGGCCTGTGACAACAATAAAATAGTCTCATGTCTGTTCCTCGACCTCTCCAAAGCTTTTGACGCTGTCTCCCATCCCCTCCTCTTGGACAAACACTCCCATTTAACATTCTCTCCTCCCACCATATCCTGGTTTTCCAGCTATCTCTCTAACCACCAGCAAGCTGTTAAATGGCATTCTGCACTATAGCTCCCACTTAATGTCCCAATGGGAGTCCCCCAAGTATACATACTTGGGCCTCTGCTCTAATATTTTCACTAACCTACTTTACACCTCGTCCCCACTCTACACTTGTACAATATTTAGACGATTCAACTGTCATCACCATTGCAGACAATCCATCAGACCTCCACTCTGCTACCCAAGCATCGTTCAATACCATAGAGACATGGCTTTGTGATAAATTAATTCACAACCCTAAGAAAACTAAGCTTCTACTCTTACTCCCCAAAAACCTTATCAATCTCAAAAACTACTTTTTCCCTCCTATCAAGCAATAACACTATCATTACTGCTGAACCCTGCACTAAACTGCTGAGAGTCCTAATAGACAATCAGCTTAAATTTGATCTCCAAGTCAATAATTCTATCAAAGAGACTCACCAGAAACTTGGACTCCTTTATTGCAGCAAGCGACATTTAACCAACACAGCCAGAATAACTTTCTCTCATGCATTTCTTCTTCCCACCCTTCTTTATAGCTGTCAATTATTCACAAACCTTAACACCACACTCAGTACAAAACTTGAAACAACCTATAATAAATTGGCCAGATTCGCTGCAAACCAAGCCTATAAATCTCACCATTGCTTATCTCAAACAATTGGACTGGCTTGAATTCCCTCACTTGCTCCTACTTCAACTACAAATTATCCACGCCATCCTCTTATCTAGCCATCTTTCTGTCCTAGCCTTCTTTCTATTATATCTAAATATTCCCCAACCAGGACACTACATAACTCAGACCAAGACTTCTTTCAGATCTATAAACCCAAAACCAAAACAGGATGTTTACTCTATAACGCTGCTGCAACTTGGAACCAACTCCCCCAAGAAATTAGGTCCTTTGACCATACCAAGCTAGCCACTCGAAGATACCCAACAAACAAATGGTCCTGTCACTGTAGTCATCCTCCTGAAACTACCCTACTCCCTATTTCTTATACCTCCCCCTCTATCAGCCCTCACTTTCTTATATTGACCATTTCTTCCTCTATATGCTTCCCTTCTATTCCTTCTCCCTCATTTTCCTCTCCTCCCCTGTCTATCTTAACTTCTACCCCTCTGTCCCACTGTATAAACACCTCATCACCTTGCTATTTCTTGTACTTATACTGTATATAACCTAACAGGAATTATGATCCCATTATTCCTTGAGGACATTGTACCAGAGTGTTTTTCTGTATGATTTATTGTAAATGTTATCTTGATAACAGTTTAGCTGCAAATATGCTTTCTTAACTGTTGTATACAAAATTTATAAACTCCTTGTGGAGCTTTTCTCCCGGGGCCCACCGAAAACAAGCCAAACGCTCAGTTGGACTGACCCGGTCAACAAATGTAAAATAAAATAAATAAATTTGTGGAAAATCTATTCTGTTTCATGTTTTAGGGACCACTCAAGAGGTATCAGAATTGCTCTGCTGAGTCTGTCTGCTATCACGTTGGATTTCCCCAGGCTGTGCGTTGCTATCAGAAAGCATTGAGAAGAGGTTGCTCACTGCCATACTCTCAGGGCCTCTCAACATAGGGGGGTAAGATCTAGTTCCTCCTTGTTTATATACCATACAACTGACATGTTGTATGTCAATATTGCAACAGCTCCCAGTGAAGTGTGTCCTGGAATGCTTGTAATGCCAATAGCACCAACTCTTTTCTCTAGGACACTGATGTGCAAATGGGCCTCATGATCCCACCAAGTGCCTTGGACTGTCTTTCCAGATAATGCCCCCCATCCTGAGAGACATCCGGGGGTCACTAAGGCTAATGGTTGGGGAAGTTACAAATGGTCGACCTAGCATCACGAGTAAAGCTACCAATGAAGGGTTTTTTTTTGCAAGATTCTGTTATCAATATTTTGTGGGACATAGGCAGTTCCTGCATCGACCACTGAGTGGACAGTGGACAGTAGCCACTGGAGAATTCTCATGTGCAGATGTACTAATGGGATCAAGGCTATTGCTGCTGCCATGGTCCCCAAGACTTTTAAGACTGTCCTTGCTTGTGCTTTTTTCTTTGTAAGAAGATTTAAAACCTGATGTCGTAGAACTTGTACTCTTTCTAGACGTTTGGCCATTATCCTTGTTGTATCCAATTCTGCTCCTATAAAAACAACACACCGAGAAGGCAGCAAGGCAGATTTATCATAGTTTACTGTAGAGCTGCAAGGCGGTGTTTCTCACTTTTATTAGTAGATGCTCGGTGGTGGTGATTAGGAGCCAGTAATCTAAATATGGAAACACCCAGAATCCTAGGCAGCTCAAGTGAGCCATGACTACTGTATACATTTGGTGAACACTCTGGGGGCTGTGTAGCCAAAGGGCAGAGCTCAAAACTGGTAGTGACTGTTGATCGCCTGTCCATTCTTATGTGGTAGTACGCATCCTGGAGGTCTATCAAGCACATCCAGTCGTGTCCCAGAAAAGGGAGTACTGACTGCAGTGTTACCATCCAGAACTTGGACTTTCTTACAGATTTGTTTAGGTTGCTGACTCCCAGAATTGGCCTCCAGTCCCCTGTTTTCTTTGGAATTAAAAAGAATCTTAAGTTCCAGATCCTATTTGGTCTGTGTGGACTGTTTGGATGACTCTTGCCTAGCAACGTTTGAATTTCTAACATTGCCTGATCCCTTTGACTGGATGGAACATCTAGGATGCTTTTTACATTTGGGACAGGCAAGGAAAAGGGTATGTAGTAACCTCTGGATATTATGCTTTGTACCCATTGGTCTTTATTTGTAGCCAGGCTTCTGGGAACTAAGATAAGTGACCCCCGATCCAGAGATGGACAGGCAGGCCTCCCTTCAGAAGCACTGAAAGGGCTTACCATAGAAAGATTCTCTGTTGCCCTGATTCTGTGGACCCCCCTCTGCCACATGGTTGGCATCTTCCATTACTACTTTCCCCACTGCCCCTGGGGGAAGATTCACCACGTGTGTCCTGGAAAGCTCTCTGGGATTTTCAAAACCACATTTTTCCACTTCCTTTCTGACTTTTGAGATATGGTCTGGTAGGTAAGGAAAAACAGACTCCTATGGCAGAGTGCGTCTTTCCTTCTTGTTCACACCTGGTTAATATGTCCTTAACTTTGGGCCCAAACAGAGACGAGTCAACGGGATTCACAAAAGAAAATTTAAAGGGTTCTGCAAAGTCACAAGCACATCCAAGAATGTCTCCTTAGGGAAATTCCTGAACCTGCTGCTCTACTCAACTCCATCCGCTGCATAAGAAATCAGTCTCATGGAGGAGTTGATTGACTGAACTTAAGGTAGAGAGCGGAGAGGAAACTTGCTCCGATACCCCTTCAGCTACTGAACCTTGGAGAGTTATCTCCTAACTCCTTCAGAAGATCTCTCTGTAATCTAGTAAAGTGGGTGAGGTAATTCAGCAATCTAAAAGTAATCTTTTTGGAAGGCTCCGATGGAGCACTGGAAGAGGAAGATCTCTTCCCAGACTTGTCAGATCTTGAAGGAGGAGACTGGTCAGACTTTGATGAACCTGGACTTTCTTGTATTGCTTCCGAGAAGGGGGCTTTTAAGAGACCTCTTAACCTCTCCAGAAGGGCCTTCTGATTAAAGGAATGACAAATTGAACAAGACTGGTGGAATTGGACAGCTCCTAGGCAATATACACAAATAGTGTGTCTACCAAGTTAGGGACATTTTCTGTCCACATTTCTCATATTTTTGGAAACCAGAGGGTTTTGAATCTTTAGAGGACATTCTGAACAAGGGATAGTAACAAAAAAGGCTAGAACAGTTTTTTTTAACAACAGAAGTTAATCAACTATAATTGTAAAAGAGAAAAAAGGGGAGGGCACAGCCCTCTAATTTAAATGGCTATACCCAGAAGAGTGAAAGAAGGGGAAGGCCTCTAAATTAAACAAACTGACTTTAAACAATTTTAGAGGAAAAAAAAAACAAAGGTAAGAAGAGCCCTCTAAAATGAGCTATTAAAGGTGTTAGGTAGAGGCTGGGATAGGGAAAATAAGGCCTAGCAAAAAATGATGATCAGCAGCAGAAAAATAGGCAGAACAAAGCGGAAATAAACTAGCACCAAACTAGTTATCTAGAGCAATAATAAGAATAAGCAATTTCCAACAATAGGGGTAATAAGAGTATACTTAGAGCCAGTAGAACGAGCACCCAGGCTTGTTTTGCGGCAAACGAGATCTGGGGAGCTTTTGTAGTGCATGCTGGGATAGGGTTTAGCCACGAGCTAGTGGAAGACCTTGAGCTTATATACAAGGCCGAGTTGGATCAGATCCAAACTCATCCTGGTAAGAATGAAGGTGAGATAGGACAACATATCCTTTGTTTTATCTTCATTAATTTCATATCCCCAAAAACACAGAACTGTCTCGGAATATTCCTCTACATTGAGATGTCCTTTTCTGGTTCCATCAGGTGCAAAATATCTTCTGCAAATAGGCAACTTTTCTTGAACACCATACCATATATATCCTTGCTTTTCTGAGTCCCTTTCTTTGTCATCACTTCTAAACAGAACACAAAAGGGAAAGAGGACATCCTTTATTGGATCATCTGTTCAGCCGCAACTTATCAGAGAAGAACTCTCCCACTTGAATTTTTAATATATTTTTCTAATTAACCTTTTCATTGCATCTTCTCAGGAAATGCAAATACTTCCATTGCCCTATTCATAAAATCCCATCTTACTCTGTCGACTGCTTTCTCGGCATCAAAACCCACCAATAACAATGGCATTTTCTTGCATTCTGCTTCCCTTTGGATCATCACTGTTCTACTCATATTGACAAATGTTTGCCTCCCTTCCATGAAACCATGTTGGTTCTCCTCAATTTTGGCATTGCCTTTGCCAATCTTTTAACCATTCCACTTCAGAATCCTGGTTTAAAATTGAAAGGGGCTGATGTGAAGCTGGATAAGATGGGTCTTTACCTTCTTTAGGTATTAGAGCCACCACATCTTTTCCAGGCTGTATTTACTGCCCTCCTTTTAAAATGCAGTTAAAACCTTCCAGATAGTTTACTTTCTTCCCTTCTAGCCTCCAAGCTTCCACTGGGATATCATTCTTGGAGTTTTCCTAGAGCTTGGTTATATATCCCCATTTTTATCTCATCTCCTGCTATCAAAACTGTTAGTTGAGCCTCATCTAACTCCAACATTTACATACTTAAGTCTTCCATAAATGTGTACATTTGTGCTTTTTCTTGATTTCCCCACTTCTCTGCTTTATACACATTTTCAAAATAATTCTGAAAAATATCTATCGCTACAGGATCTCTGATTATTTTTCTTGTTACAGGTTCCCTAAGTTTGGCAAGAACCCTTTCTGCTGCCCAAGTTGCCATGCCAACAGTTTTTGTGCTCTGGAATTATCAAAAAAAAAGCTCCCAAGATCAGTCTTTCTAAACTCAATGTGTAACTTATTTTCTCTTTAGCACTCTATAAATTGCAATTAGCCTTTTCTTGTTCTGTGGGATTCCCCTTATTTTATAATACTTTAACCTTTGTCAGACCCTCCTAATAATTCTTATTACTTTTTAACTCCTTTTATTTCTACCCTAGTTTTAAAATCCACTTTCATTTTATCCCACTCACTAGCTATAACTGCTGGAATACTTTATTTCCCTTAAATAATCCTGGATAACGTCTGCTAACCATTCCTTAAATTTCTCTTAAGAAACAGGTAGGCAAGTGCCAGTCTCATCTTTATTTCATTACCCTGCATTTTTACCTTGCTAATTATTGATGCATGATCTGAAACAGTTATTGGACATGTATCAAACTTCTCAATTATATGGATATGCTCCTGTGAAATATAATTTGTCAAGTCTAGCTCAGTTATTGTAAGTTGGGGATTATGTAAATTCTCAGAGTTCTTACTACTGAATTCCCATCTTTCATACTAAATATTTTCATAAATTTCTTTAGAAATTTACTCCCTTGTTATATTTTCTTTTCTATGTCCCTCAGATACATCTTCATTGTTGCAAATCAAATTCTAGTCTCCATCTTTAAGTACTATTCCCTACTGAAAGCAGATTTCTCCCAATTTGTTAAGCTTCAAAATAGTTTTAGGTGGAATACAAATACATGCTAGCATTATCTTTACCCCTTGCCAGCAGCCCCTTACAACTACAAATTTAACATTGTTTTCCTCTTCTATTACTACTGGAGTTCCTCTAGCAAATTAAGTACTCCTCTTTTCCTCTGTCCCCATTGTTCTGCAGAATATACATCCTGAAATCCATTCATTCACATACTCAGTTCTTTCCAAGTATGGCTTCCTCTAGCATTATTTGCACTCTGCATTTCTTAACATAATTTTTCCTTTTAGTCTATACCTGTGAAACCATTAACATTTCAAGACGATATACAGTCATCAAAGCAAACAGTTATTTCCACCTATTATATATGGCAGCTTTTTCATATGTTTACTTCCAGATTTTGTAATACAGGCACTCAGTGTCTGGCAGATTAATCATTTACAGTTATTGTCTTAACATTAAAACCTGTGTCACATTTTAAACAACTCTATATATAAAAAAGAAAACAGAAAAACACACAGATCACCATCATAACCTGTTAACTTGATACAAACTCACAACTAGGTCCATCTTCAAATAATGAAGTTTAACCTTCCCAATAGGAACATTTGTCTAACACAAGCCCTAATTTACCTGAAATTGAGGTTATCCATGCTAAGATGCACATTACTGCCTGCACTTCTACTTATCCTAATTGGTGCCTTTTTGTAATCCTTATTTACCCAGATGTGAAAACTACTTGCATACTTTCAGAAACTGTTAACTTTTATCCTTCAAGAAAACAGTGTTCTATCAATTATGCCGTATTATCAGCTTGCCTCCATGGAAGTGAGAAAAAAAGAAAAATGAAGCCCTCTGTTGTAGCCTGAAAATCAAAGTGAAACATTTACTGCTAAAGGAAAAGTTTTCATTATATTTGGTGTTCTCGTATTTGTTTCCACTTAAAAATTATTAGATTAAGCTGAGGGCTTTACTCTAGACATCCAAGTATGCAAAAGTAAGAGAAAACATATCCGTTACACATACTATGATGTGTGTACTTTTATACTCAATCCCCACCTCAACAACCCAAGATTACAGCATATTAACTAAAGCATGCTTTTGTCTAGCTTGTCTTCTCTTTTTGCACTGTAATGTCTACATTTCCAAATACAAAAAAGGCACCTATATATTACACAAAAAAAGTACTTTAGTATAAAATATACATTTCACAGAATTGTTAAATTGTTTTACTTAGTTACTTCTCCCTCTTCTTCCTCTCACCCAGTGTCTTTCCAAACATTAATGACATGAACTCAAGCAAATTATTTTCAAGTTTAACAAAGTCAATAAAAGTCCAGTCTTTCCACTTATTCTTATGCAACCATATTTAGCAAATGTGATTTGATGCTTTGCAGTCTCTCAGTTATTCACTAATTTGTGTTGCTGGTCTTCATGTCCATCTTCATCTCCCATCTCCTGAGTTTGGTTCACTGCCATGGTACTCCAGATTCTTCTGGTCAATTCCTGTTTTCTCTGTCTCTCAAGTATTTTCCCTTGGAACAATAAAATAGATTTCACTGGCAAACTCTGTGCACTTTACTATCAGAATACTGAGAAGCAGAGTACCCTTCTGCTTGATAGCTTTTTTTTTTTGGACAAAATTTTGCATTTCCTTTTTTTTGGACAAAATTTTGTATTTCCTTAGCCTATTCTCCATATAAAAAATGGTTTTGATCCTCCAGGAAAAAAAAATATTCTGAAGACAGCTGAATACAGCAGCTTGAATCACACACCAATTACTGGAATTAATGTGTTTCTCTTCCTCCTGGTATACAGCGAATAATCATTTTCCACAAACACTGTCTCCAACTTTTAATACTCTGCCCTTATGCCACAGTCGTATCAGAATTAATTCTTCCTGCTGGTAGGTTTGCATCTTTACTAATTAAAGGTTTTGGCTGCATTCTCATGGACATGTTTGAAGTGTACACATGGTATGCCCTTTCAATTACCAGTTCCTGCTGTGGAATACAAGTCCAGTTGCTTATTTGTGCATTCATGAAATTAATAGTCTGTTCCTTCAAGTTATTCTGGTACAACAGAAAATCTCACATGTTTCCCTTTGTGCTCTGTCCTCTTAACTCTACCATTTTGAAACATCTCTTCTTGAGCATTCTCATACTCGGAGACTTTTCTTTATTTAGACTTCTGATTTTTGTAGTTTCATAGGCTCTTCTAAATATCTGTTTAAAGCTTCAGTTTTTTCCAGCCTTTTATTTGAGTTGATATTCTCCTTCAGTGTTTCATTTACTTTAATCTCCAAGCACACTGACTTATTTTTTCCTCTAGATTACTGGGAGCAATGTCTTGCACCAAAGCTGGAGGTTGAACTTATTTTTGATAAACAGCTGCAGAATTCTTCCCAGTCAATGTTTTCACTTCACCTTTTCTAGCTGATTCACTTTCAGGTTCTCTTAGTTTCTTTTTTGCAGGCATCCAGTAACTGAATTTGACTCAAGCTGACAAGATCACCGACTACTTTTTTCAGTTTTTTAACACAGGGAGATCTGAAATTAGGCTGTTGATCAGTGTGCAGTCATACTGGAAGTCCAAGAAGTGAAACATCTGGATCAGCTTGCCCCTTTCATCACACTTTGATCACCTTTGCAGCACAGGAGTCAAACACTAAACCTCTATCCAGGGAAATTTAAAATCTCATTGTTATCTGGAAGGTTCAGAGAATGCACAGCCATGTAAACTGTCTTAAAACAGTACCAGTAGTTATAGCATTGGAATAAGATTGAGTCATACACATACTGGAATGAGTAGTGACCTGTGCAACAGAAGAAGAAAAAGAATTTTTTAAAGCAGATTTTTCCTCACAAGAAGAAACTGCAGACAAAACATTCCTCATACTTTCACAATTTGTCAGAACAAATGAGTCTGACAATTCAAAATTCTGAAAATCAAAGTTGCAAAAATACACGTTTTCCCATACCTATCAATGATGTCCTCATCCTTATTTGAAAGAGTAGAACTGGAATTAACTGAGTGCTTAGCAGCAGTGGGATCAACTATGGCTATAGCTGCTGGATCAAGGTTGGGAATAGTGTATATAAATTTAAGAGAGTGGGGATTTGCAAGATGGCGCCACATTCAGTAACAGCTTATTTCTAGTTCTCCCAGTATGAAAACAGAAAACTCAGCAGTGAAGGCCAGTAGACTTGTGTTTATGGGTAAATTTTAGTAACTGGCTAGTAAGTACACTGCCTTGATGCCAGGAGTAAAAAAATACAAAAAACCTGTAAAAGATCAGCTACAAAAAGAAACACTGACTGGGGAAAGTTCTGCAGCTGTTCAGCAAAAAACAATGCAACTTTCAGATATGACTTCCATAGGTTCATAGGTGTTTACTAGGCTAACGACCACAAGGGCCTTTTTAAGCCTAACCATGCATCCCAAATCTCTGACAAGTTCTGATACCCTTGATAAGTGTAAGCATGGGCCTGGGAAATTAACCATTTACAGAATACCTGTGCCCATTAGAGACATAGGTGCCAAACCAGGGATGAATTTCCAGTCTCCCATCCAATTGTCCAAGTTGCACTTGAATTGGGTTAGGGAGGAACTCTGCTTCACATGGATGGGGGAGCCTGTTCCACAGATGGGGTAGTCTCTGGGATATATACCTCTCTCTCCAGCAGGTCCTATTTATATCACAGTCAAGGTTTAAGTCTTCAGAATGGGTAACTCTGGTGCTGTTTGTTTTGTGGATATGTAGGAGGCCCATCAGAGTGGGGTCTGAGAATGCCCTCTATGCCAGGCATAGATCTCCCCTCAAAAGCCTGTAGAAGACAGAATATGGGGATAGGGCCTTAACCTTAAAGCGGTCTGCATAGGACATATACTTACTTCCCATATTCTTTTAGTGAGAAACCTTTGTGGATGTTCCAATTTTTGGATATGCCTAGTTAGGTATATACCAAAGGGGGCACTGTACTCAACGATAGGTTTGATGAATGCCTAATACAGTGGAACAATGACTTCCTCGTACTTAGATGTCATACCTTTGTTTATAAGTTGGGCTACATAGAATGATTTCCTCTCCAATGTAGACACAATGATTAAAGGCTAGATTACTATCTAGAATCTATATTACATAATTGAACTTTTAAAAGTTCGGATACCATATGATCGAACTTTTAAAAGTTTGAAAATGTAATAAAAAAATAAACCAAAGAAAAAACCTACGTGAATGGTTTAAAAAGGGGGGAAAGCCCCCCTGCACCCCCACCCCCCTCACTCTTTAAATATACCAATTCCAAGATTGCACTACAGTGCAGAAAGGGAAATCTTTCCCTTCCGCGCTGTATGGAGATCTCTGTTGAAACATTCAAATTTTTAAAAGTTCGATCATGTGGTGTTGACCATATGACATTCGAACTTTTAAAAGTTCGACAATGTGATACAGACCCTACTATCTGTGTGTCTGAGTCCCTGACTACTGGGTCAACTCTAAGGGGTGTGTTGTCAATATGATATCTACTAGGGATGGATGACTTCCCAAAGGATACTATTATACATTCCTTGGCATTTACTTTTATTACATGGCTCTTGACACCAATTGTTTGTCTATGTCAGCCCCTCCTGGAGATCATTTGTTTCAGTGTGAGATTCAATGACCGCTCCTAATCTGCAAATTTAGTCAGCCAGGGACCACTGACATTGGCCTTGATTTCTGAGAAGTAAATGCCAAAAGGGAGCGGTCCAAGGACTGATCCCTGTGGGACTCTACTTGTGACTGGCCTCTTTGCAGAGGTGGACTCCCCAATTCCAACTTCCTTGGCCCCGAGAGCCAATTGGCTATCCACCGGGTGACATACAGGTTTATACCTAACCTCGAGTTTGTCAACAATGCCAGAGTGGGGTATTGTGACAAATGCCTTGACCAGGTTAAGGTTTATACGTAGGTGCTAGGCTACTGGCCCTGGAGCCTATATAAGCCTAGCCAAATGGTACCCTGGCTTTTACCACCCAAGAAAATTATTTTCCTGTGCCCCTGTCAAGCAGAGCCACAGAAGTGATCCCCGGGGTGAATTTCCTATCTCCCATCCAATCAAGATTTTTTTTGAAGAGTGCCCCCGTGGACTATGATATTTGCAGATGACATTGTGAACAGGTAGAGATGACCCTAGAGAGGTGGAGATATGCTCTAGAGAGGAGAGGAATGAAGGTCAGCGGGACTAAGACAGAATATGGTTGTGTGAATGAGAGGGAGGATAGAGGAATGGTGAGGATGCAGGGAGTAGAGGTGAAGGTGGATGAGTTTAAATACTTCGGATCAACAGTTCAGAGTAATGGTGAGTGTGGAAGAGAGGTGAAGAAGAGAGTACAGGCAGGATGGAGTGGGTGGAGAAGAGTGTCAGGAGTGATTTGTGACAGACGAGTACCAGTAAGAGTGAAAGGGAAGGTCTACAAGAGGGTAGTGAGACCAGCTATGTTATATGGGTTGGAGACAGTGGCATTGACAAAAAGGCAGGAGTCAGAGCTTGACGTGGCAGAGTTGAAGATGTTAAGATTTGCACTGGGTGTGATGAGGATGGACAGGATTAGGAATAAGTATATTAGAGGGTCAAGCCCAGGTTGGAAGGTTTGGAGACAAAGCCAGAGAGGCAAGATTACGCTGGTTTGGACATGTGCTGAGGAGGGATGCAGAGTATATTGGGAAAAAGATGCTAAGAATGAAGCTGCCAGGTAACAAGAAAACAGGAAGGCCTAAGATAAGGTTTATGGATGTGGTGAGAGAGGGCATGCAGGTGGTTGGTGTGACACAGCAAGATGCAGAGGACAGGAAGAAATGGAAACAGTTGATCTGCTGTGGCAACCCCTGACGGGAGCAGCCGAAAGAAGAATAATGAGGAGCTTTGTTTGATATAGTTTGTTCCAGAGTATGGGAAGTCTCTGGGATAGGAATCTACCCCTCCAGCATGTTTATTGTGGTGACAAGGTTTAAGTCCCTAGAGCGTGTAGCTTGGAGGGATTGGGATTTCTTTAAGTGGAGCATGTCCAACAGCTCTGGGCTTGAAATAGCTTTGTATGTTATCACCTCTGAGTAGGCGATATGTGACAGAGTAAAGCTGGAGTTTTTTGAGATGGTCTGTGTAGGGCATCTGTTTGAAGCAAGTAATCCTCTGTGAGGTATTTCTGCGGCCTTTCCAGTTGTTGTAGATGTCTTGTGAGGCACATACCAAAAGGGGCATTGTACTCTAT
This sequence comes from Protopterus annectens, assembly GCF_019279795.1. Taxonomy (NCBI): domain Eukaryota; kingdom Metazoa; phylum Chordata; order Ceratodontiformes; family Protopteridae; genus Protopterus; species Protopterus annectens. The sequence goes on along the minus strand of NC_056747.1, from coordinate 441,836,074 downwards.
AATAGGTCTAATGAGTAGAGGGGAACAATGACCTCTTTTGCCCTGGATGAGAAACCTTTTGTGAAAAGGTGTGCCACGTAGAAGGATTTCCTGACTATTGTGGCAATGTGATTATCAAAGGAGAGACTACTGTCTACCTCTGCCCCAAGGTCTCAAGGTAGGCAGTGTGAACAATTTTGCCCTCATCCATTGCTTTGGTGACCTTCTCAATGAAGTGCATCAGGTTGAGTGGACCTCCAGTAATCCACAGGAAGATACAAGACAACTGCATACAAACCTAGTTAAAATAAACAAAACACTGATGGAGTACATCAATACAAACAAAAGGTTGGAAAAATACAAGAAGCTGTGACACTGCCAGCCCAGCTATCTGGAATTTTGTAAATAATTCTATGTCATTTGTGAACATTTATATGATTTATACAGAACTGTATCTTATGTACTGAGCTTCAAGAATGTAACCACAGCATACCCTGATGGAACATAGAAGATTAACCTGCAAAACTTAATGGTTGAGAACAGAAGTTTAAACAGATATTCAGATGAGATGATAAAGCTGGAAAAATCAGAAGCTGAAATAAAGAAAAGGCTGGCTGAATATGAGACTGCTCAGGAAGAGATGTTTAACAACATAGAATAAGAGGGCACCGCACATGCAGAAAACCTCAAATTTTCAGCTATACCAGAGAAGCTGGAAGGAAGAGACTGCATTAATGTTATGAAAGCACAAATAAGCAAATGGACTAGTATTCCACAGCAAGAGTCGTTAGTTGAAAGGGCACATTGTGTTTATGCTCCAAACCTGGCTATAAGAAAGCAACCTAGACCTTTAATAGTAAAGATGCAATCCTATCAGCAGGAGTTGATTCTGACACAACTGTGGCAGAAGGGCAAAGTGCTAAAAGTGGGACACAGCAAAGTACTCATTGCACACAACGCAGAAGAGAAGCAAATGTATTCTACTATTCAGGGAATGTTGAGATGCAGGTGTGAGAGTCAAACTGCTGTACCCAGCTGTTTTCAAGGCATTTTTCCCCTGGAGGGACAATTTTTATTTTGAAGTACATGCCAATGAGAAAATACAAAACTTTGTCCAACAAAAAGTAAGCTGTGAAACAGAAGCAGATTCTGCTTCTTGTTCTTCTGGTAATAAAGAACACAGAGGGACTTGTACACCTTTGAAACCTTTTCAATTTTTTCAACAGAAAGTATTGGAGAGAAGGAAGGGAGCAAGACAGTTGACTAGAAGAACTGAGAGTACACTGGAAATGAAGTAGAGACAGGATTTTGGAGTTGAACAGTAATAAAACCAGTAACTTAATATGGGAGTACAATGCAATAATTATTTTTGTGAAACAACAGAACAAGAAAATCTGGAAATATTGGACTTTTTCAGAATTTGGTGGACTTGTGGGGACTCTAAAGCAAATGCAATACTTCATGTCGTTAATGTTTGGAAAAGTGCTTTGGGGATGGGAAGAGGAGGGAGAAAGTTAACGAAGTAAAGATTTTTTTCTTAAGAGTACCAGTTTTGTGGCATGGTTTTCTTTACATGTTATAAAGTTTTTTCAGTCTTTTTTAACGTGTAATGGGGATTGTAAACAGGTGCTGCTGTTTTTCTTTTCTTGCTCTGCTTCAGTTTTAAGAAATGTAGGCACTGCACTGTATAAAAAAAAAAGCCTGGTTAAAAAACACGGTAAAAGAAAAATTAGTGTGTTTTTCCTCATTGTTGCATGGGTAACTGACTGAATTAAAGACCTTAGACTGATTTTAGTAACAAGTTTTAAGAGACAGCAAGTAAATGAAGAAGACTGAATATTGAGGCTTTTTTTCTAGCAAATACAAGTATGTTCAGTAACAATTCTGTAGCTGGTCTTCATGTTTCCATAGAAACAATCTGATAGAGAGAAACTGGCTGCCTGGTTCTCATGTCTGTATGGATACAAGCTGATAGAAACCGGCTACAGTGTGATGGAGTATGATTGCCTGAGAAAAAGAAAAGAGAAACTGTCTAGGAGATGGTGTTCTCTGAAAGCATTCAGGGGCTTTCCCCAAGGTAGTTTATAGTTCTCTGAAAACATTCAGGTGTTTTCCCAGCTGGGAGAGCTATAAAAAAGACAAAACCAATCAGCACATAGTAGAAGCAAAGGCTGCACCATGCGTCTTAGCATGGATGACCTTTTTGTTAGGTTAGCTCAAGTTTGTGAGTGTGGCCGTCAGTTTGAGATTTTTGTTCCTATTAAGAGGGTAAGACTTTAATATTTAAAGCTGTACATAGTATTAAGTTAATAGGTTTTAGGGGGTATTGGGGGTGTTTTCTTTCTTGAGGGCTTTCAATAGAACAAAGTTTCATAAGATGTGACATAGGCTGAAATATATATGACAAGAAACTGTATAAAAGTTCAACCTGCCAGTGTATACATGTAATACAAGTTGGAACTAGACATTTAACAAAAAAGGTGTTGTACATAAAAGGTGGGGATAATAACTTTTTAATACAATGATGTTTTCCTTTAAAGGACAACAATGGGATTTAATTATTAAATGCTCAATCTCTCTGTCCTTTTTCTCCTTATTTACAGTCCCTGCTATGAATAAACAATACAGCATTTAAAATATTTTAAACTTGACTGTTTCTCTCTACTAGAACAATACCTTACTGTACTGTGGTGGTTTCACTTTCAAAAAAACCTTTTAACCCACTCTGAAAAAGCTTGTTGCAGTTTCCAATTCATTGATGTCATCAAGGTCAATGAATATACAGGCAATTTTCTGGGCAAATTCCTGTGAAGGCTTGTGTAGCCAAGGTACCAGAAGACATTAAATTACAGCAGCTCTCAGCTTCGGTGTGTGGCTGTTCTTTATCAATTTCCTTCCCAAACTGACATCATTACAGTTCTAAAAGCCACACATGCTGTGATGTCACAGCTCCCTGGTCCTTTCCCTACCCATACAGAAAGTAAAGGCTAGAAAAAGGAAACCAAGTCAAGTCTCCTGCTGTGAGCTGTCAATCACAGCAGGAAACAGCTCAAATTACACTTGGCACTTTGACAGCTAGGGAAGTTAGCTGTGAAGGGGGGTGGGAGAAGAGTCGAAGCAGCACAATTCGGGCTTCATAAAAGGCTACAAATGTAGCCATTCTAAAAAACAGCAGCTGTAAAAAGTACTTTGAAAATCTGTTCTGTGGCACCTGCACTGTTTGTGTTTTAAGCAGTCATTGAACAACATGAAATGTTACTTAAAGCAGAAAGACAGCATTGTATGCATGTAAAATCAATGCAGTGACAGGAGGTTTAGGAACAAAGAGGCCTGAGTGATGTAATTTTTACAGATAAGCACTGCATCATGGGATACCTAGAGGAAGACTAAACAATCAGGATCACTTCAAGATGCAAGATCTCATGTGATCAGACTTTATTTATAAAAATAATTAAAAAACTGTAAATAGTCCCAGAGTGGTGTTAAAATGTAGGAAACACCATGCCATGATGAAATAAACATGTTTTTTTTGAGTCTGTGGGTGCGGTTCTTCTTTAATGTCTTTAAATGTAAATGACTTCACAGATAAATACAGAGAGCAGTGAACTGTATTAAAAATGTAGAGTGCAAATAGCTATGTTACAGGATACACACAAAGAACTGAACATGTTAATCTGATAAAGAAAGGTTTTCAGGATGGTTATTCAGCAGAATACCTGGGACAAAGGAAGAGAGAAGTACTTATATTAACTGCAAGAGTAGCTCCAATGGTGATGGAAGACACAAAAGATGATAATGGCAGATTTGTAGTGCTAATGGGCTACTGTGGCAAGGGAGGAAGTTTACACTGGCATGTATTTATATTCCACCTAAAACTGCTATAATGGAGGTTAAGATAATTCTGGGAGAAATTAGTTTTCAGCATAGCTGGGGACTGGAATTTGATATGCACAGCAGTGAAGATGCGTCTGGGGGCCCCAGAAGGGAAAATATAACAAAAGATGGAAGATTTGTGAAGAAATTTATGAAAATATTTGCCGTGGAAAATGTGAATTCAGTAACAGGAACTCTGAGTGAATTTACATATTATTCCCCAAGATATAAAAACAGGGCCAGGCTAGACAGACTGTACATTTCACGGGAACATGTGCATTTAATTGAAGGTCTTGATACCCACCCCATGACTATTTCGAATCATGCACCAATAATAGCTAAAATAAAAACACAGGTAAATAAAAACGAGACATTGGGATTTTCCAACCTATCTGTTGAAAAGATTGGAATTTAAGGAATAGGTAGTGAAGATTATTCAGGAGCGGTTAGGATAGAAATTTCTAATTAAAATATAGCTAGGGAGTGGGATAAAATTAAGGTGGAGTTTAGAAACAGGGTGAAAATAAAAGAAAGGGAGCTATGTTTAAGAAGTAAGAATTATTTAGATGTAATGACAAATACTGAAGTACTGCAGAATATGGGGAATCTCACAGAACAACAGTAGGATCAACAGCAGAATGCTAGACCGAAAATGAGAGATTACCTCAATATGCATAAGCTTAGAAAGACTGCACTTAAGCAACTGTTTTTTGACAACACTACAGCACAAAAACTTTTAGCATGACTCCCCAGGCAACAAAGTTGAAAGGGCGGTCGCCAAACTTAGGGACCCTATAACAAAGGAGCTAACGAGATCCTGTAGAAGTACTAAAAATATTTCTGAAAAATCTATGAGTCTCTGTAAAGCGAGAAATATGAAAATCAATAAAAGATACAAATGGAAATGTTTATGGAAGAATTAAATACAACAAGGTTAGAGGTAGATGAGGCTCAACTAACAGGATAAGACAAAATGTGATAAAAATTGTAATGTATAACCTGTCTACAGGAAAGTCCCCAGGCATAAATGGTATTACTATGGAAGTTTGGAAGCTAGGAGGAAAAAATAAAACTGAAAGATCTGGAAGGTTTTGTTTAATAAGAGGATTACGACCGTCCTGGAAGAAAGCAGTGGTAGCTATAATACCTAAAGAGAGTAAAAATCCATCAGATCCAGCTTCATACAGGCCCATTTCCTTACTAAACCATGAGTATAAAGTGTTCATTGTCTATAATGGCTAAAAGAATGGCAAAAGTAATGCCAAAACTGAGACATGGATCAGTGTGGTTTTGTGGAGGGGAGGCAAACATTTGACAACATTAACAGAACACTGATGATCCACAGGGAAGCAGAATGTAAGAAAATACCATTGTTGTTGGTAGGTCTTGATGCAGAATAAGCTGGGACTTCATGAATGGGACAATGGAAGCATTTGTATTTCCTGAAAAAATAAGGTGATTAGGGGAATATATGAGAGATCAGAGGTGAAACTTAAAAGTAGGTGAAGTCCTCTGATAATTTCTGCTTGAGCAGAGGAACCAAGCAAGAATGCCCTCTTTTCCCTTTACTATTTGCATTACATTTAGAATCACTTGCAAAGAAAACAAGGGATTCCGAAATTCAAGGATATAATTGGTATGGTAGCCAAGAAAAGCGGACTTTATTTGCAGATATTTTGTACCTGTCAAAACCATAAAAAGGCATTACAGTGTTGTGGAACATTTTTGAGACAGTTTCAGATCTTTTTGGGATACAAAATTAATGAAGCTAAAACAAAGGCAATAGTGGTAAATTATGTACCCATGCATAAACTGGTTCAAGAATACCCATATTTATGGGGACATGATAAAATTAAATATTTAGGAGCATGGATTAAAATTATTCTAGAGTGGCAGCTAAGGATATGTTAGAAGAAATTAAACAAAAGATTATACAAAAACTGAGAAAATTGAAGCTCTGTTATATGGATAGTAAGATACAAATAGTTAAAAATGTCTTTAGTCTTATACACAGGTCAGGCATATTTCTATCAACCAGAGGAGTTGTGGGTACTAATAAAGAGCTGACTGACTTTATGTGGGAGGGGAAGACAGCAAGAATCAAGTGTGATAAGATGATTCTTCCAGTAGAACAGGGCAAACTGGGATTACTCAATCGGAAGGGATATTTCAGAGCTACACAGTTAAGCCTCTTACACATAGCACAAGCAGAAAACTATAATTCAAAGTGGAAAGGGATGATGATGAAACACCGGGGAAGCTCAAGAAACAAGGAGAGACTGGGATTTTGGATGAAGGCCTTTAAGGAGAATAACAATCATGCTGAATGTTATATCCATAAAGTAGCAGAAAATATTCTAAGAAATAAACCAACATGGGAATGAGGAAAGGAGACTCTGCTGATAAGGATGACTGCAATTAGGGATACAGAAAATAAGCAAGAGGGGACTAAAATTTATTGAAGAAAACTAGCAAAAGAACCAAGGTATTGGGAGCAAATAACTAGAGGGAAAGATAATGGAATGGGAAGCCAAAAAGAATTTATTTGGACTGAAGTTTAGAGATTGCCTTCCCTATCAGGGATTGATATTAGAGTATAGGCAAGGAGAAAGAAATAGGTGGGTCCTACATGAAAGACCAGCACTGTTAGAGTTTTTAATAGAATTTAAAACAGAAGCTGCCATTAAAAAAGGAATAATTTGTAGAGCATAGAAAATATTGCATAACTATAAGAATCAATCAGAGGAGGTTAGAAACTATTGGGAAGACAGACCGGATAAGCAATTCACAAAGAAACAATGGGGGATATATGCATGTCTCCCAAATATGCAACAAAATCTAGATGATTAAGAATTTTGCTTGGAAATGTTCACATAGACATTTTTATACCCCAAGTAGATTTTCTTCCAGTAGACAGTAAGTGTTGGAGGTGTGAAGGCGAAGAAAGAGGTAATTGGGAACATATTTTCTGGGAGTGCAGTGAGTTGGTGGACTTTAAGTATTTCCTGCGGGATGCACTGTCAGAGATGCTTGGTGGGCAGATCAGCCAGAGGATGGAGATAATTTTTCTGAGCTATGATACAGAATCGGAATTGCCTAGACATGGTAAAGGTCTTGCTGCATCTAATAATGGTGGTTGCCAAAAAAGCAATTACTAGAAAATGGAAATTAAAATCTAAACCAACTACATTGGAAGTAGTGAATATAGTAACAGAGATAAAACAACTGGAAATGAGATCTTTAGAAAAGGGTACGAGCAAACTGCATAGGAAAAATGGGAATTGTGGGAGGAATACATACGAGGGAGGAATGAGGTATAAAAGGCAGCAGGATTTAAATGAGCTATGTAATGTTTGAGTGAAAAAGATTGGGTAGATAAGTGATGTATAATATTTGCAATTGGGAGTGTCAGTATGGTTTGCAATTTAAAATGCTTGCAATTAGGATTGTGTCTGTGTGGTTTGTTTTCATTTATATAAATGTATGACTGCCTATGAAGTGAGTGATGGTTTATTAAAAATGTTTCTTGTTTTAAAAAAAGTAGGAATTGAATAATTCATGTAATATTGATTAGGTTATATGATATGTAGCAATATATGTGAAGTATATTTGTCATGTTAATATAGTTTGATTACTTTTATATGAATGTAAATTTGCCTATGTCACAAGTGATAATTGAATAAAGGTGTTTGAAAACAAAACTTTAAAAGACTGAGGAACTTTATACATTCTGCCTTTTTAGGGGCAAGCTGGCTGACTATGATGAAAATTGCTGGCAATCACACACACATCCTCTAAAGCAGATAGGACAGGAGGAATTGGTGTAGGTTCTGGAAATTCCTTCTGTAACAACTCATAGTATTTTTTGACGGACTGAGAAACCTGGGTGTTCTCCCAATGAAAACAATGGCACCTTCTAGCAATGGGCTCAGAGAAAAAAAAACTCCCACAGGAAGATTCAGAAATAGAGGTTTCCTTAGAGTCAAACAGAAAACTGAGGAAAAAATGAATCATTCCCTGCATCATGCTGTTCAGATTCAGTATCTTGAAGCTCTTCAGGAAGAATCCCTCTCTCATTTAACAGAAACTGCTTTACATGAAGGATCAACAGCCTGAATTAAACCCTGAGCCAGACCCAGTAAACTATCAAAAGAATTTTGAGGAGAAGTAGATACATGCTTTGTTTTCTGTTTCTTTTTGACAAGAACAAAATAGGACAATCCGTGTTACTAATGGCAGCAGCTAGAGGGATCTGGTGTAAAAGTTTAGTGGTCCAAGGTATAACAAATGGCCACAGCACAGTCACACACCTGTGGTGAAGCAATATGATAGCCTACTGTGGTGGCAAAGTCTGTTTGCTAAACTTTTTTCTTTTATAGGCTGGAAGACCAACTGTGGTGCCAGTAGTCTGTTCCATGGTCAAGCTGGAAATTCCTTCTGTAACAACTTATAGTATTTTCCGATGGATTGAGAAACCTCAGTGTTCTCCCAATGAAAACAATGGCACATTCTAGCAATGGGCTCATAGAAAAAAAAAACTCCCACAGGGAGATTCAGAAATGAAGCTTTCCTCAGCCTTAAACAGAAATCTGAGGAGGAAAAATGAATTTTCCCTGCATCTTGCTGTTCAGATTCAGAATCTTGAAGCTTTTCAGGAAGAAGAATCCCTCTTTCTTTTAACAGAAACTGCTTTACATGAAGGATCAATAGCCTGAATTAAACCCTGAGCCAGACCCAGTAAACTATCAAAAGAATTTTGAGAAATAGATACATGCTTTGTTTTGTTTCTTTTTGAGAAGAAAAATAGGACCAACCATGTTACTAATGGCAGGAGTTGCTTCCCCAGGATGGGCACAGCATTCTGATACAACAGTGAAATGCTCCATGGTCCCTCTCCCAGGACTGACAAGAGTCTCTCTCCCTTGTCCACAGAGGGGACTCTCAACAACTACAGGGGACATGACTAACCCCTGGTCCATATTAGCTATAGGTGCTACAGGGATCTGGTGTAAAAGTTTAGTAGTCTGAGGTATAACAAATGACCGCAGCACACAGGTTCATAGGTTCATACTAGGCTATCTGCCCAAGGGCATTTATAAGCCTAGCCCAGAGTTTTGTGGCTTTCGCCACCCCTTTAGTTTGGAGGATACTATGCCCATTATTTTGCTGTGCCTCTGTCAAGCAGTGACGCTGAGATAATCCCTGGGGTATATCTGCGATCTCCCATCCATTGGTCAAGATTTCTCTTGAACAAAGCCAGCGAGGTGCTCTGCCTCACAAGTACCGGGATTTTGTTCCACAGGGAGTCTCTGGGTGATGAATCTGTCCCTCCAGCATGTCCTATTAATAACTGTGTCAAGGTTTAGGTCTCCCACCCTTGTAGTTCTGAGGGATCTGGATTTTTTGAGGTGAAGCATGTTCATCAATTCTGGGTTGGACATGGCCTTGTATGTCAGGCACAGGTCACCTCTGAGCAGACGGTAAGCGACTGAATAGAGCTGAAGTTCCTTCAGTTGGGCAGCATAGGACATATTTTTGAGACCCTTTACCCTTTTGGTGAGGAACTTTTGGGGCCTTTCCAACTGTTGCAGGTGTCGTGTCAGATACATTCCGAATGGGGCATTGTACTCAATCATTGGTCTGATGAGTGATGAGTACAGGGGGACAATGACTTCCCTTGATCTAGATGTGAATCCCTTCATGATCAGGTGGGCAATGTAGAAGGTCTAACTGCTTTGGCGACGTGAGTGTCAAATGAAAGGTTACTGTCAACCTGTGGCTGAAGCAATTTGATAGTCTGCTGTGGTGGCAAAGTCGGTTTGCTTAACTTTTTTTATAGGCTAGAAGAAAGGCCAGCTATGGGGCCAGTACTCTATTCCATGGTAAAGCTGAAAATGATGCCTCTTTCCTGGGGAACAGAAGCAACAAATGCCAGTAAAACTACCATACCACAAAGTTACTTTTGTTTTGACAGAAAAACATAGTAAAAAAGCACTTTAAGACTATGCCAGCCCCAAGAAAAAACAAACCATTTCTCCACAGAAAATGTTTTCAGTTAATTAACACTACTTTTAAACACACAGAAAAAAAATGAAAGCTCTGAAAGTATGTTATAGTCTCCAATCTGTTAAAACACTCACTGCTTTAAAATAACTTTCCTGAAGACGGTACTAAAACATCAATAAAATTAAGAAAATGGAAGTCTCAAGCCAACCATCTATCCTTGAATGCCTTGGAAAATTGTACTCTTCAGCTGCAGTAAAGCTATATAGGGCTTTGCACCCACACTTTGTTTTTCAGTCAGCTCAGCTCAAGCTACCTGACAGTTTGGGCAAGATGCCCTGAAGCTTTGGAAGCTGGCCAGCTGTTATCCTTGGCAGGATATAACCCATATAGCTAAGGCTACTGCAGCAGTGATCAACATGACTAACATCTTATAGCAATTTCCCACCCATTGTGCAGTATTTGGAAAGCAAAGAAAATTAGTACTCACCAGAAACAGACTAGTAACAAGTAACTTCCAGCTACTAACTTAAAGTGACAGCTTGCTTAAAAGGACAAATCTGCACAAAAGGCAAAAATTATCTAGAAATTAATATACTGAGTACCTCAAAATCAAATACAGGAGAGGATTCTTCACTTCCAAGGGGAAAAAAAATCCTGGGGTGTATCAGAGTTCACAATCTAAAAGACCAGTATGGTTAAAGTGGTTTCAAAAACTGGAAGCTTTAGACTCGTCCTGCCTTTTTTGTTTATCACCTTCCTCCACTGATCAGGACTCTAAATGCAAAGTAGCAAGGAAAGAGTTACTCACCCTCAATAAAATAACTCTGGCAAGTAAGTTGCCACTGAAACTTGTCACTTTCTTGTTACTAGGCACCTGTTTCTGGTGACTACAATTTTTCTTTGTTTTTCAATTACAGCACACAGAGGGTGGAACATTATAAATGTTACGAGTTCCCTAGCATTTCCAGCTTCATTGTGACTTTAACAGAGAACATACATTAGTTTTCTACTTTGACCATACAGGAGGCGAATTTTTAACAAAAAGCTGTCTCACTATACAATGAGACATAGTAGATTAAAAGTGTCAAGAAATTATAGTTGTGCAAGTAAACTTACCATAACAATAGATGTTCGAATCATTGCCGCAGTAGCCTTATACATGGGTTATATCCCAACCAAAGATAGAACAGCCTGCCAACATCCAAAGCTTCAGGGCATCTTCCATGCACCCAACTGTGAAGGCAGCTCAAGCTGAGTTGACTAAAAGACTAGCTTGAGTGCCAAGCCCTTCAGAACATTTCTGCTAACAGAGGGGGAGTCTAAACCCTAAAAGGACAATGCTATGAAAATATCACCACCGTGGCATAAAAAACACATCAAAGCAGTGTTGGGAGGAATGGCTTCTGCACCAGTGGTCATTAGAGCATATACTGCTATGGTAAGTTTACTTACACAACTGTACTATGGTCATCATCACTGTTGCAGTAGTCCTAGCTAGACGGGTAAATTACCCTAGCTTATTACATTTTGGAGGTGGAAGGAGTGGAGTCCAGGAGCCTCTAGAGAATGGTCCTAGCAAAGCCTGACTTAGACTTAGAGAACAAATCAAGCTCGTAGTGCTTTGTAAAAATATGTAGAGGACCAAAACAGGATGCAGAGAGGACCAAGCAGCAGCTTCCACAATACTTCTAAAATCCAACCGTTTCCAAAACTCATAGACGAAGCTAAAGCCCTGGTAGTGTGTGCCTTGAGCCTACCTGGAATAGCTTTGTTATGATGAGTATAACAAAAGGGAAAAGCACTCAGACAACTATTTGGAAATAGTCTGTTTAGACACGTCTCTTTTTACCCTCACAAGAAATGAAAAATTGATCCAGAGATCTGAAAGATTTAGTTTTGTCAGGATAGTACCAGAGCTGTCTGTGGACAGCCAAGGTATGCAGTATCCCTTCCTCAGTTTTAGGCTCGGGAAAGAAAATGGTGAGAAGAATAACGTGGCTTAAAATAAATTCAGATACCACTTCAGGCATAAGAGGATTAGTTCTAAAAAAAACACTTTCCCTGTGGAAAACAAGATAGGGTTGACTTACCATAAGAACTTGCAACTCGTATACTCTTGCAAAGGTCAGCACCAACAGTAAAACGGTTATCCATGTTAAGAACTTCAAATCAGGTTAGTTGGATCAAATGGAGCAACTGTTAGCTTCTGTAAAACAAAATCACGATCCCAAGAAAGGTTCACCAGTTTACTTGGAGACCTCTTATGCAAAATCCTTTTCAAAAACATTTTAATGCGAGACTGTATTGAAGCAGTGGGAGCCATGGACAGACATGTTGAAATGGCTGATAAATTAACCTTGATAGAGGAATAAGAAAGGCCATATGCTACTTACACAGATACTGTAAAAAAACACAGAACAACTAGCTCTGAATGTATGCTGGTTATGTTGTTAGCACCAACTAGAAAACCTTTTCCATTTGATAATATATGATTTTCTAATAGCAGGATTTTGTCTCCATTAGTACATGCTGCATGTCCTCAGAAAACAGGCACCTAAAAGGAATTAAGACCCTATCACACAGGCAGTCAATTGAAGTTGACTGATGTCAGGTGAATCCAACACACCCTGTTCTTGCATGAGTAGATCCAGTCAGAGTTTGGGGCAAGTGTCCAATGCCATTTCCAAAAGAAGGAAGAACCAGGGTTGCCTGAACCAGGAGGAGTCAACCACAATGATCTTGGGGGATTCCTTCTTAATCTTCAGCTGTACCCTGGATGTTAGTGGAAAGGGTGGACAAGCATACAGGAACATTCCTGTCCAAGGAAAAGAGGCATCTGTTTTCCAGGCCTTTTTGCAAGGTGTCCCGGAGCAGAATATTGCCAGTTGATTGTTCAGAGAAGAGGCAAAGATGTCTACTTGAGGAAAGGAAAGTTGTGTAAAACCTTACCATAACCATAGATGTCCCCTCTATTCCATGTTGCAGTATTCACTATTGGGTTTACCATTCTTCCAACCAGCTTCTACATCCAGGTTTCCAAAGCTTTTCCAGTCCCAGATGGTGTGGATGTCTGACGTGTTGGCAGGTACATGGGCCATAAATGTAAAGTCTGCGCACACCGTCCCTCAGAACCAAGGAAGCCCCAGACAGAGCCAGTCCTGATGGCCTAGCTTGTACAAAAGCCGAGGAGCGCAAGGATTAGAGGGGGAAGGAATACTGCAACATGAAACAGGAGAACATCTATGGTTATGGTAAGATTTTACACAACTTTCTTATGTCCTTCTATTCCAAAGTTGCAGTATTCACTAGAGGGTGAGTACAAAAGTTCACTGTTGGCTGGGAGGTGGCCTGGATGAGGATTCCAGGAACCCATGCAGGATAGCCCTGGCAATTCCTGCCATGGAGATGTGGTCCAACCCATAGTGTCTGGTGAAGGTGTGCACAGAGGACCAGGTAGCTGCCTCCACAATGGAGTTGGTGTTTAGGCCTTTGAAAAAGGCTCCAGAAGAAGCCATGGCTCTTATGGAACGGGCTCTGATGTTGCCTGACAGTGTCTTCCCATGGTGTGTGTAACAAAAGGAAATGGCTCTAGCAATGCAAGAGGAAATGTTTTTTTCCCCACAGCTTCCCCCCAGAGGCCTGGTGTGGAAGGAAACAAACAGCTGGTCTGATATGCGTAGAGGTTTGGTCTTATGCAAATAGAATTGAAGTTGCCTGTGGACATCAAGGGTGTGTAGGACCCTCTCACTGTCTCCCTGGGGGTTAGAAAAGAAAGTGGGTAGGTGAATAGCCTGATTCAGGGAAAGGTCATTGACCACCTTGGGGGTAAATTAGGAATTAATCCCAAGGGTGACCCTGTCCATATAGAAAACTAGGAAGGGTGGGGTAGCCATAAGGGCTTGGAGCTCCGAGACCCTCCTGGCAGAGGTCAGGGCTACTAATAGTAGTGTCTTCCAAGTGCAAAATTTCAAGTCAGCCTTGCCAGCTGGTTCGAAGGGTGGCAGAGTAAGTTTTTCTAGGACATAGTTACGGTCCCAGGCAGGAGGGGTTGGTTTTCTGGTGAGTCTTAACTGTAAAACAACCTTTAGGAATAGCTTTTCTGGAAGTCTGGAAACTAGCAGAGGTTCCATAAGCAAGCAGGCAGAAATGACAGATAGGTGTGCTTTTAAAGAGGAGTAAGACAAGCCTGTTTTCAGTTCAAACAGGTAGGAAAGAATCGGAGGCAGGTCGCTGTCCATCAGTTCCATATGTCTTTCGTGACACCAGATAGAAAACCTCCATTTCGAGAAACGAGATTTCCTTGTGTTGGGTTTCATAGCCTCCTGCAGGACTGAGAGCATGTCTTCATTGCATAGGTGTCTGAAAAGAATCAGAACTCTATCAGCCAGAGGGAGAGATGCAGGGATCTCCACTGTGGGTGAATCTGTGTCCCCTTGTGCTGTGTGAGTAGATCCACTAAGGGGGGTAACTTGTGGTGATTGCCCTTGGACAGATGAAGTAGGGGGGAACCAGTGCTGCCTTGGCCAGTAGGGAGCCACCTACAAGATGTTTGGTGAGTCCTGCTTAATTTTCAGTAGGAGACTCTGGATCAGAGGAAAGGAGTACAGGAAGCTCCCTTTCCATGACATTAGGAAGGCATCTCTTTTGCAGAGCACCTTTGGGTCATGAGTTTTGGAGCAGTAGCTCTGGAGTTGCCTGTTTGTGGGGGAGACAAACAGGTCTATCTGTGGAATACCCAACCTGTGGATCAGATCTAGGAAAACATCTCTTGACAGCATCCATTCGTGACTGTCGGAGGCGGTCCTGCTTAGGGGAGTCTGCCTGACTGTGTTGGGATGGGATGTAGGCTGCCTGGTGGGAGATCCCCTGGGAGACGGGCAGATTCCACACCTGTAGAGCTAGCCTGCAGAGGAGGTAGGACTTTATCCCTCCTTGCTTGTTCAAGTACCACATCACTGTGGTATTGTCTGTAAAGATTTTCAAGGTGCTCTGTCTGAGGAAAGGCTGGAAGGTCTGCAGGGCAAAAAAAATGGCTAACATTTCCTTGATGTTGATGTGCCAGTGTTTGTCCACAAACCTTGCACCGCTCGTGTCCAGAGTCACCTCCCAGCCCAGATCAGACTCATCTGTGTGTATGATTTGGGAAGGGAAGGGGATATGCAGAGGGAGGCCCAGTTTTGGGCAATCTGGGCCAGCCACCACTTCAGTACTTGGCGGAGGCAGGGAAGAAGTGGGATCGTGAAGTCGAGGGGGTGAGTGTGCTGGATCCATACAGAGATGCAGATACCACTGCATTTTTCTCATGTGCAGCCTTGCCAGGCATAGCATGGGAATGGTGGCTGCTATGTACCCAAGGAGTCTGAGGAATTCCCTTGCAGTCAGGATGGGTGAGAGGAGGACAGACTGTAGGTGGTGGCTCAAGGAAAGTACTTTTTCCTCCGGTAGGAAGGCCATCCTGAGGTCTGTCCTGATTCTGCATCCTAGGACATGCCTTGTGTAGGATTTAGTTGCGATTTGGGGAAGTTTATGAGGAACCCTAGATACTGCAGCAGGAGCTCCTTTAGGTGGGCAAGGAGGGTTTTTTGGTCTGCTGCTTGAATGAGAAGGTCATCTAGGTATAGGAAAATTTACATTCCCCTTGTCCTGCAGTAAGCAATGACTGGGGATAGGCATTTTGTAAATACCCTTGGTGCAGTGGAGAGTCCAAATGGCAAGGTACAGAGTTGAAAATGACAGGAGCCTGCTTTGAATCTGAGGAATTTCCTGGAGGACAGTTTTATGGGAATGTGCAGGTAGGCCTTCTTGATGTCCAGGGTCACCATGAAGGCCTGAGGAAGGAGGAGGGGGAAGAGGATGGGAAGTGTTATCATTCTAAAGGAGGGGACCTTCAAGAAGAGGTTGAGATGGTAGAGATCTAGGATGGGTCTCCATGTTCCCTCCTTCCTGGGCACCAGAAAGATCCTGGAAGAGAAGCCTTTCCCTTGAGCCGAGGGGGGGGGGACTAATTTTATGGTGCCTTGGAGTAGCAGCTTGTTGAGTGGGGTGGAAGAGGGATAGGTAGTCTTGGGGAGGAGAGATCCAAGACATGAAGCAACTTTCCTTCAGGATTGTAAAAACCCATTTGTCAGATGTGACTAAGGCCCACCCAGGGAAGCAGTGAGAGACAGGAAAATAGAGGTATGGCGGGAGGAGGTGGGGGAAGAAAGGGAGGCAGGCAGTCAGACACTGCCTGCCCTTTCTGGAAAGGGAGGTCTGAGCAGATGTCTGAGGAGTCCTTGGCTGAGTAGATTGTCTCTTGTGGGGTCTTCTAGACCTGGAGGTGGCAGAGGGCCTAGACGTTTTCCTTATGAATTGGGTCTTAGCGGGGTAGGTTCTCTGGAACTTTGGGATTGGAAAGACAAGGAGATGTGCAAGTCTGGGAGTTCTTTCCCTTTTTGTTTGGTGTGACTTGAAAAGGTCAGCCACCTTGGTGCCAAAAAGGGCAGAGTGATCCAAGGGTGCATTCGAGAGTTTGGCCTTAAAGTCATTTGGGAGGGGCTGCTGTCGCAGCCAGGAGTATTTCCTCAACACAGAAGCAGATGCAACTGACCTGGCACAGGCCTCAGCTGCATCATAAGCACACCTGAGCGTGTTTATTAACTTGAGAGATGAGCTCGATCAAGGAAGACAGGGATGCCTTTGCAGTATGGTCAGGGATGTCATTGAGATCATTATAGGCTTTGTCTAGTACACCCAAGGAATATTTGGCCATGTGTGACTGGTAATTCATAGACCTAAAAGCTAGGGTATCAGAAGTGTAAATCTTCTTCCCTCACCTCTCCATGGCCTTGCTATCTGCAGGCAGGACAGTGGTAGTAGGGAGTAGCTTGGTTGCTCTATCAGTAGCAATAGAAATAGTAGCTGGGTCTGTTGGAGGGCACTTGAAAAGGAACTTCTCTGCATCAGATACCCTAATATAATCTGTCTGCCTTTCTAGGGGCAGGTGGCTGGAAATCTGGATTCAGGCATGCTGCAGCAAAAGCAGGGGCTGGTCAGGTGGAATAGGAGCTGGGTTAGGAGATTCCATCTGGATCAGGTCATAGAATCTTTTTTGGGCCTCAGACATGTCTGAGCAATCCCATTTAAAATGTTCTTTCATATGGCTGACTGTGTCCCCGAAGGTAAGGTCTTCCACAGGGGCATCAGGTTCTGCAGAGGCTTCTTCCGTGGATCCATACCCCAGAGGAGAAGAAATCTGTGAAGAGTAGGATAAGGAATCCTCTGAGGAGTCCAACATTTCTTCCTCTGCAGGGTAGCTAGGTGTTCTCGCAGGCAGGAGAGAAGTGGTGGGACAGCTGAAGGAAAGTCTGCAGTAGGCCAGTCGGGCAAGGCTTCCGGGGTTGGCAGAATATGCCTCTTTTGTTTCTTCTTGGTAGGCCTAGCTGGCATCTGGCTGGCGGTAGGCCTGGAAGTTACAGAAGGAACGCTGGAGGCCTGGTCCAAAGTGCTCATCTCAATTACTGGTTCCCCTTTGGTGTCTGAACCAGGCACGGGGATATCCTCTCCTTGGAATTGTCATCCGCTCTGGAATGTGCGGCCTCCTGATAATTACCCACTGTATCTGAAGTGGCGGTCGATGGTTCCTCGGCCAAGCTGATGGCTACAGGTTGAGAACTGGCAGAGGGAGGTGCAGTGAAAGTAGACGACTGTGAGGGCTTGGCCCTCTTCCTGGGTGGTTCAGATAACATGTTGGAGGCGGCTTCCATACTGAGGGCAATCTGTCTAAAGTGTTGGTTTTCAAGATGCAAGTCTAGGGCCTGAAGTCAGCAATTAAGGGTTTTTGGGATGAATGACTTACAAATGGCGCAGTTTTTATTATAGTGATCCCTGCCCAAACAAAAGAGACACTGGTCGTGGGTGTCTTTATGGGGAATTTGGCGACCACAGTTGCACTTGCTCTTACCGGACATTAACAGACTATAAAAATGACTGAAAAAAATCCCCAACGGGGTACTTATCTTGATGCAAAACTGATCAGACATCCGCGAGTAGCAGGAACTGGCATACAGCTAGTGGCTGAAACTTTCTGAGGGACAGTGCACATACATGTCACATTTATGGCCCACATACCTGCTAACATGCCAGACATCCAACGCACCATCTGGGACTGGAAAGGCTTTGGAAATCTGGCTGGACAAGCTGATCAGAAGGGCACACCCACTAATGAATACTGCAACACTAGAACAGGACATCGCCACATGAATGGATAGAATCTTGGAAGATGCCTGGTCTAGTTTCCATTTGAGACAGTCTGCCCTGGTCCTGCTCAACTTTTCTGCCACACAATTTTGCTCTGACAGAAGTGTGTAAAGTATGTAGAGTTAGACTGTGCTGTGAAACCACATTCCAAGCTACCATGGCCAGTCTGCAAAGGTATGACTTGGTTACCCAGTTTGTTGATGCACCACATAACTGTTGTATTGTGTAACAACTTCATGAAGTCCCAGGAACCAAAGATGATTCAGAGAGTTGAGTGCCTTTGATTAGGGCAAGCATCTGATATTTATCTGCTTAAATCTGTCCTTGATATCCCACACACCCTTCACTTTCATCTCTCTTGAAACTGCTCCATAAGCCAAGTCGAGATATTTGATGACTGTTTTGGAGCAGGGAGGGAGAAGGGGAGACCTGGATTTAAGGAAATCAGTCACACACCAAATTATTTCTCTGACAATCCACAACACTGGGATTTGAAAAGACGATGGATGATGGTAATGGTACAAAAATTTTTTCAGATACCACTGTATATGATGTGGAGTCTTGTCAGGGGTATCATGTGAATCATGCATACCATGAGACCCAAAAACCTCAGGTATCCCTCGTAGTGAATGAAGTCCGAGTGGAAAACGTTAGAAAAAAGTTGTCTCTTACCATAATGTTCCATCTGAGTTGCTGATAATCTTCCAGTTATCACTGATGGGTTTGGTTCCATGCCCTCAGAAGCGAGTCGGCCTTATACCAAGCTTGCGTGCACCACAAACTCTCTAGCTAAGCTGCTACCCACAATGCTCTTCACTCAGTTACCTCAGATCAAGTTTGCATGCAATATGTAGATAAAAGAACAAGTCAGAGGCCATCTCTGCGCAGAAACCCAAAGACAACACAAAGCCCCAGAAGATCCGCCAGGAAACTTTGGAGGGGGTCGGTGGAAGGGTGTCATGACTGGGAGGAGATCAACAACTCAGATGGAATGTTCTGGTAAGACATAACTTCTTTACCTGAAGTTGTTAATCTTCTTCCTATTCATCACAGATGGGACATAGTCTCTCCAGCTACTTGGAGAACCTGGGTGGCCCTTATGGAAGAAATTCCTGAGAACCATTGAACCAAAGGCCGCTCTTCCCCTGGAGATCATATCCAATTTGTAATGCTTGATAAAGGTATGGGGCTTAGCCCAAATGGCAGCTGCACAAATGTCATCCATGAAGGCCCTAGAGTAGAAAGCAACCAATGCTGCAATAGCCCTAGTTGAGTGAGCTTTGATTTAGCCAGGCTTAGATCCATCCGTAAGCAAATATGAAAAGGCAATGCAATCCCTGAGCCATTTAGACAAAGTAACTTATGATACTGCACCTCCCATTTTAGGACCTGCAAAGGAAATGAAAAGCTGGTCTGACTTGTGAAAGGATTTAGCTCTGTCCAGATGGAAACATAATTGTCTATGAACATCCAAGGAATGTAGGCAGTATTCTCCCCTATTTGAATAATTTGGGAAGAATACAGAGAGCTCAATGGAATGGTTAATCGAAAAGTCAGAAATCACTTTGGGGAGAAAGGATGGGTTAGTACTAAGTGATTCTCTGTCCTTAAGAAAGATCAGATACGAGCTCTTGATACATAATGCTTGCAATTCAGAAATTCATCTGGCTGAGGTGACTGCCACCAGAAATAAGGACTTCCATGACAGGAATTTTAGATCACATGTCGCAGAAGGCTCAAAGGGGGCAGAGAAAGAGACTGCAGAACCCAGGAGAGATTCCATGCCTCTACCGGCTGCCTGATGGAAGGCCTGCTGTGGAAAATACCCTTGAGGAAAGTCTTGTAAAGGCGAGAGGAAATAAGCAGGACTCCATCTGAACCATTAAGGAAGCTGACGCCCCATTGTCGAACAGTTCAGCCAGGTAATGAAGAATAGTGGCTACGGGGGCTGAGAACGGATCTAGCTTCTGATTATGTGACCAAATAGAAAATCTTTTCCATTTGTCTCTGTAAAGTTTCCTGGTGGATGGTTTATGAGCAAGCAAGATAATATCACAGACGGGTGAAGAGAGGGTTTCCTGCTGGGCAACTAACGGAAGTGGAGAAACCAAGCTATCAGCTTGGCAGTGGACAGATTCAGGGGAGTCAGCCCTTGTGGGTGAGATATGAGGTCCTGACGAGTGTCTAGGATCCAAGGAGACTGCAGCAGATGAGGTCGGAAGGGAAACCATACTTGACGAGGCCGGAACGGGGCAATGAGGATCACTTTGCTTCTCAACCGAATACCTTTTACTTAGAACAAGGGGAATCAGAGGATAAGCATAAAGGAAACCCTGTGGGCCAATCGGGAATCAAAGCATCTCTCTGTTATTCCCCATGAGGGGGAAAGAGGGCAAAGTAGCTGCTGCATTTTGTGTTTGAGGGGGAAACGAAAAGGTCGCAGCATGGCTGATCCCAACGGCTGAAAATTTCCACTGCCACACTCGGATTGAGAGACCACTCGTGAGGATGGAGGATGCATCTGCTTAGCCTGCCCACAATCATGTTGGAGCTCCCCGGGATATGCTTTGTGATCAGAAAGTGGTTGGAAGCTATCGCCCACTGCCAGATTCTCATGGCTTCACAACATAAGGGGTAGGATTTGGTCCCTCCCTGTTTATGTACCAGACCATGGACATGTTGTCCAACTGGACAGCAATCATCCTGGATGGAAGGAGTGGATGGAAAACTTGCGACGCCAATAGCACCACTCAACTCCAGGACATTGATATGCAAGTTGACCTCTACATTGGACCACGTTGCCTTGGACTGACTTTCCCTGGAAGTGGCCCCCCCACCCCATCAAGGAAGTGTCTGTGGTCAGCGTGGTGCTGGGCTGGGGAGCCTGGAAGGGGCGACACCAAAGATTTTCATCTGTGCTCATCCACCAGAGGAGATCTTGTTTGCAAGTGTTGGTGATGACAATCTGTAAGCTCAGGGGGTGAAAACTGGGTATCCACTGGGCCTGAAGGAGTCATTGTAGTAATCTCATGTGCAATCTGGCTAGGGGCACAATAGGGATGGCTGCAGCCATAGACCTCAGAGCCTCGAGAACTTCCCTTGCAGACACCTTTCTTTGACACAGTATCACTTGAACTTGTGCCCTTAATCTCTGAAGCCTGTGAAGAGGAAGAAAGATCAGACTTGACTGGGTGTTGAATATTGTCCCTATGAATTCCAATTGTTGTGAGGGCTGAAGGCTGGATTTCTCCCAGTGTATGGTGATGCCCAGTGACTCTGCTAGAACTAGGGTGTAGTGGAGGGCCCTGACCAGTAGACGCTTGGTGGGGGTGGAGAGGAGTCAATAGTCTAGGTACGGAAACACCTGGAATCCCTGAAGTCTCACATGAGCTATTACCACTGCTAGGCATTTTGTGAACACTCCAGGGGACGTCGAGAGACCGAATGACAGGGCTCTGAATTGGTAGTGATTGACTCCCAACCAGAAGTGAAGGAGGCTCCTGGAGTGCTTGTCCATCTTGATATGGTAATATGCATCCCAGAGATCTATTGAGCACATCCAGACACCTTCCCCCAGAAAGGGAAGGATGGATTGAATCGGGACCATGCAGAACTTAGTCTGAACTACTGATTTTTTTAGTTGGCTGCCTCCAGTCCCGTCTTCTTTGGTACCAAAAACAATCTTGAGTAGAACCCTGATCCACACTGGTCTGGGACGACCAGTTGGATGGCTCATTTTTGACATAGCTTTCATATTTCAGAAGCTGCCTCCTCCCATTGACTGGGTGGAACATCGAGAAGGGATTTCAGAGGTCTTGGATATACATCCACTGATCATTTATAACAGAGATGCATCTTCCCACTCCTCTGGTTCCTGGAAAAGGAATGCTGAGGTTTTGAAAAGCATAGGCCAACAGCAGAAAAGGTCTTCCTGTCTTGCTCGCACCTGGCTAATGTATCCTTGAACTTAGTACCGAACAGAGCTGATGGTCCGATAGGAGCATTTAAAAAGGAAGACTTGGAGTCCGCGAGGTCACAAATGCACATCCAGGCATGGTGTCTCATGACTACGCCTGTACCTGCAGCTCTAGCCGCTCCTTCGGTTGCGTGGGACAGCAACCTCATGGACGAATTAAATATTGACTCTAGGGTGGCAAGTTGGGAAGCAACTTTATCACGTGTTCCATCCAAAACTTGGCCCGTGAGGGTCCCAGAGAGTTCGGAGATAAGATCTCTCCGAAGCCTCAACGGTGTCCGGGTTCTTCCATGCTGGCTGCACGATGAGCTTAGCCAACTCATTGGCGGGGGGGTCACCCAAGAAGTAGAGGAGCGAGAGTGAAAAGCCTGCAGGAATACGGATTCCTCCGAGGAAGGATTGGAGGGCTTCCAGTCACCTCTCTGTTTCAAGACTTCCAGGATGTCTCCAAAGGAGACATCATCAGGGGGTGCCCATGGGGATCCTTCCCCATCATCGTAGTCCATATCTTCCATGAGGGACTCCTCTGGGGGAGTCCATGTGTTTCCTCTTACATGCCAGTTTCTGAGGAGGTTCTTCAGTGGGAGCATCCGAAGAAGACTCGGAAAGGGAAATACCCTGGACAGGGGGTTCCTGAGCCTTGTGCTCTTGGAGTCCTGGGGGGGTGGCCTTTGAATGCTGCAGTTCAGAAGGAACTGGAGGGATGACAGACGGAGGATTGCTAGAAGCAAGCAGCACCCTCTCCATCACCCAGAAAGCAGGCCCGCCCGAAGAGGAGTGGGAGCCCAGAGTGGAAGACAAAATCAGAACCTGAGAAACACCCCGCTCCACACGGACCGTCCCCATGGATGGAGCCTCAAGCAAACTCGAGGCAGTAGCCATCCTCGGACCCAAAGCCGGGACTGACAACACAGTTGGAACAGAGACCGGAACTAGAGGTTCCACCCCCCAAACATGAGATTGAGGAAGGGTGGGTTCTGATGGAACAGACACCCAAAGGGGCCTCGGGGCCTCAGACACTGTCGATGTCGGTGCCGAGGAAGGGGGACCTCTCGAAAATGTCAGATATATAAGCCTTGGAACAGAAGGATCCAAAGGAGGAGAGTATGTAGGGGTTGCCGGTGTAATAGACCCAAAGCCTGGAGTGGGATGGGATCTAGGCAAATTTGAAATTCCCTTGGCAGTCAGCAGCTGGTCAAAAAGGCGCACCACATCCAATTCTGAAAGGGTCCTGGTGGATCTTACCAATGCCCATGAGGGGGAATCAGGCCAGTCCAAAAAGGGGCTGCAGGCTTGTCCAGAAAATGGGTCCACAGACGAGTACTGGGTCCGTGGTGCATCACAGAATGGCACAGATTCCAGCATAGAAACCGGCAACAAAGGAATGGTTGGAGCCAAGAAAGTACAGTTTTGTACCTACCACAAATGTAGATGTCCGATAGATATGCAACTGCAGTCCTGACATATGGGTTGTCCTGCCTCAGGCAGCCCTTCGGTCGGCCGGATTCCAAAGTCTGGGTCTGGCGCTGGCTGATGTCACCTCCTCCCCGATGTCAGAGCGGCTGGGGTATAAAAGCATCAGCAGATGCCATCTTCTCCAGTGTTTCTTGCCCCAGATGCCAGGTGCCCTCCAAGGAAGGCTAAATTTAGAGAATGGATAAAAATTCCAGACATGCACAACAGTAATAAACAGATACACCATAACAGATATCCCCAGCTAATTTGAAAAAGGGGGAGTGGACCCAAAAAAGAGGATTACAGAGGGGTAGGAGGGAGGGAAAACCTGACTGCAGTTGCATATTTATCAGACATCTACATTTATGGTAGGTACAAAACTGTACTATGTCCTTCAAGAATGCAACTGCAGGTCCTGACATATGGGTTGAATACCATAGCCAAGCTGGGGGTGGTAGGATCTAAGATAAGGATGGTGTAAGCTAAAATGCCCTGCAGGACTGCAGAAGCAAAGCCTGCTCGGGATCTGGAATATAAAAGCAGGTTGTAGTGTTTGGAAAATGTATGCACGGAGCTCCATGTAGCAGCTTCTAGAATGTCCTTTGTAGCCACCCCTCTTAGAAAGGCTGTGGAGGTGGCTGTAGCTCTGGTGGAGTGTGGCCTGATATTGGCTGGTACACTTTTTCCATGGAAAGAGTAGCAGAATCTGATGCAGTTTCCAATCCATTTTGAAATTGTTTGTTTGGAAATTGCCTTTCCTTGTACTCCAGCAGCGTAAGCTACAAATAGTTTGTCAGACTTTCTGTTGGCCTTTGTTCTGTCCAAGTAGTAGCGCAATTGTTTGTGTATGTCCAAAGTGTGCAGAAGCTTTTCTCCTTTATTTTGAGGATTGGGAAAGAAAGTAGGCAGGTGAATTGCTTGATTTAGAGAAACCCTGGATATCACTTTTGGCATGAATGAAGGATTGGTTCTTAAAGAGACTCTGTCCTGATGGAAGATGAGAAATGGAGGTACTGCCATGAGGGCCTGTATCTCCGAGACTCTTCTTGCTGAAGTAATTGCCAACAGGAAAACTGTTTTCCAGGAGAGAAATTGCAATTCTGAAGATGCTGCTGGCTCAAAAGGAGGAAGAGTTAATTTTTCCAAGACGAAGTTGAGGTCCCATACAGGCACCGGTGGTTTTCTTGGAGGTTTGATATTCTTTATCCCTCTTAGAAACTGTCTTAGCAAAGGATGTGAAAACACAGGTGGATCACAGTTGTATTTTGCTGAAATTGCTGAAGTGTGTATTTTTATGGAAGAATATGAAAGGCCATTGTGAAGCATTTCTGCCAAGTATTCTAGTATCTGTGGGATGCTTATTACTGATGCATCCTGACCCTTGTTGGCATTCCAGATGTTGAATCTCTTCCATTTGGCTGAATAAGTTTTTCTGGTGGAAGGCCTGCGTGCTTCCAGTAAGATCTCTTGAACTTTTTTGGAGAGAGAGATATGGGGAGAAGTCATGGAACCCTCCAAGCTGTCAATTGCAATGTTTGCAGGTTGGGATGAACAGTCCTGTAATTGTGCTGAGTTATAAGCAGAGGCCATTGAGGCAGGGGCCACGGCTTGGTACGAGTTATGCTCCTTAGTAATGGATACCAGTGCTGTCTTGGCCAGTCTGGAGCTATCAAAATGCCTTTCGGTTGTTCTGCTTTGATCTTCAGCAACACCTTGGTCATTAATGGTAGAGGTGGGAATGCATAGATTGTTAGAGAATTCCAGCTGAAGGAGAGAGCATCCATTCTCCAGGCTTGAGGATGGTGTGTCCTTGAGCAGAACTTCTTCAGATGATGATTGAGGTGTGAGGCAAAGAGATCTATGTCCGGCCTTCCCCATGTATGAGTTATTTGTGAAAAAATGTCTGGATGCAACATCCATTCGTGCGGGTCCATAATGTTTCTGCTTAGACTGTCCGCCAGAACATTGTCCTTGCCTGGAACAAACTGGGATTGCAATTGTATGTTCAGTTTCAGGGACTTTTCCCAAAGAGTCATTGCTAGTCTGCAGAGGGGTTAAGAATGGGTGCCTCCCTGTTTATGTACCACATAACAGTGGTGTTGTCTGTCTATTAGCAGATGACCTTGCTGAAGAAATTTTCCGAAGACCTCGATTGCATGAATCACTGCCAACATCTCTTTTTGATTGATGTGCAGATGCAATTCCCGGGGTGCCCATTGCCCTTGAATGCATCTGCCCTCCATGTGCGTCCCCCATCCATGATCTGAGGCATCTGTTGTAATGGTTTGGCTTGCTTGAGGTTTGTTCCCACCACAAAAATTCCTTTTGTAGACATGGAATGAGTGGAATAATTGCTTCTAAGTTGTGGCTGTGTTGAGACCATAAACTTTTTAGGTACCATTGTAGTTTTCTCATGTGTAGTCTTGCCTGTGGAATCAGAAGAATGCAAGATGCCATGAAACCCAGGGCCTGCAGGATTTTTCTTGCAGTCATCTGGGTGTGCTTTGCTAGCCTTTTGACGTAATCTGGTAATTGTTCTTGTTTTTCTTCTGTGAGGAAAGCCATTTGTGAGTTTGTGTCCAGTTTGGCTCCTAGAAAAATTATTTGTTGGGATGGCAGTAGTCTTGATTTTTGATTGTTGACTCTGTATCCCAAAGCCTGTAGTAAGTGAATGACATAGTGCAAGTTTCTTATCAAAGCTTGCTTGCTGTCTGCTTGTATAAGGCAGTCGTCCAGGTAAGGGTATATTTGTGTCCCCTGAAGTCTGCAATGTGCAACTACTGATGCCAGGCATTTCGTGAATACTTTGGGTGCAGTAGATAAGCCAAAAGGCAATGCTGAGAATTGATAGTGCTCTGACCCTGCAAGAAATCTGAGGTATCTTCTGCAGCTGTGTCTGATTGGGACATGCAGGTATGCCTCCTTGAGGTCCAGAGTAACCAGCCAAGACCCCTTGCCCAGCATGGGAAGAAGTTGCTGTAACATCAGCATTTTGAATTTTGGCACAATGAGAAAAGTGTTTAGAGCGGACAAGTCCAGTATAGGTCTCCATTGCTTTTCTTTTCTTGGAACAAGGAACAGTCTTGAGTAGAATCCCTGGCCTTGTTCCTGAGGAGGAAACTTTTCTATTGCCTTGATTTGTAGCAGCTTTGAAACTTGTATGAGTGCCTCTGCCCTTTGATTTTGTGACAGGTTTGGCATGCCTTGTCTTGTTGGTAAGGTATGGAAGTGGAACCTGCATCCTTTCTCTATTATGTCCAAAATCCATTTGTCCTTTGTTAAAAAGTGCCAATTTTTTGAAAATAAAGAAAAGGTGCTTCTCTGAGCCTTGGTCGGCGGTGTCAAAGTCAAGTCATTGTGATTGTCCCTGTGGAGCAGTAGAAGTCCCTGCGCCACTTCTCTGATTAGTTGGTTGCCATTGGCGGCCCCTGTAGGAGCCTCGGTATTGCCCTCTACCTTGAGCATGCCTGTTTTTTCCCCTTTGGAACTTGTCTGTGTCTGGAAAGGACCAATTCTTCGAAGGCCAATTCCTGCTGAACCTTGGTGGCTGAACCTGGAGGAAATCTTTGACTGTTTGTACTGATTTAGCCTTTTCCTCTATTGATTTCAACATACCCTGTGCATTATCACCAAATAGCTTGTGTTTTTCCAGAGGTGCATCTAGAAGCTTTACTTTAACATGATCTGGCAATGCCTGTTCTTTCAACCAAGCATGTCTACGTATGACGGCCCCTGTCATAGCTGCCCTACATGAAGCTTCCAATGCATCATAACCACACTGAAGAAAATGATTGCTAACCTGCTGAGTATTATGAACCAAATCCTGCAAGGCCTTTCTATCTAAAGGCTCAGGAGAGGCTAACTTTTTCTGCAAATCATCCAGCAAGAAATCCTGATACTGAAACATAGGAAAAAGACAGTTAAGTGCCCTCATGGCAAGTGTGGTTGAGGTATAAACTTTTTTACCCCACCTCTCCAGAGACCTAGATTCCCTGTCTGCGGGCAAAGGATTTTTGGCCGTTGAAGTGGCCACTCCTTTGGGCCCCTGAGAAATAGTTTCTAGATCAACAGAGTGGGCCTTAAAGAGATGTTTATGAGTTTCAGGAACATTGTAATATCTGTCTGGCTTGACAGGAGCAGGAGGGAGAGAATCAGGAGAAGTACTCGAGTCTGAGTACACATCATCCAAAACATCTAACACTGGGGGTATAGCTAAAGGCCTGTGCCGGGGTAACTTAAGGAAAGTCCGAAGCCTTTTCCTGGAGTCAGAGAAATCCTGGCCCTGCCACTGAAAATGTTCTCTCATGGAGTGGAGAATTTCCTCGAAAGAAATATCCTCAGGAGGAGAGGCAGAGGGAATGGATTCATCAGCATCAAAATCCTCGTAGGCCGGGAAGAAGTCTTCCTGGGAATCTGAATGGTCTGACTCACCAGAGGCTTCATCTGAGGAAAGGGTATCTGCCTGCTCAACCCTAGGCCTTTTGTCTGAAGGCGGCTGAGAACCTCTGTCTGAATGAGCCTGAGAGCCCTGATTAAAGAAATTAGATCTGCAGCTAAAGTCATGATCTGTTTATCAGAAGTGGAACCCTGTGAGAAAGATTTAGGAGGGTGAGACTTAGCCTGGCTTTCAGCCTTAGCACATGTGTAGGCCTTGATGGACATAGACACTGGAGGCCTAGCTGCCCCACGTGCTGGAGTAACTTTGTCCACCGGTATGGTGTCAGGCAAATCTTGGGCTTCGGTTTCAGGAAGAAAAATCATCTGGCACCGGGGTAGCCTCTGGGACCGTAGTGTGCGGTAAAGCGGTGTTGTCGGCCTGGAGCGGTTGAATTACCGCCTCTGAAGAGACCGATGCACTTGCGGTAGGCTTTAGTGTGGTGTCGGTGGAAGTCGCGGGCCGTGAATGTCGGTCCCGGTCCTTCCGTTTTTTGGTAATATGTGCTGTCGGTAGTTCCGACGGCATGGTATAAGAGTAATTTTCCCCAAAAAAGTCTTCAGTAAATTCTGCCTGGTGCCTAAGTGTGCGATTATTGAAGTAAGCACAGGCAGCACAGGCCGAGACGTCGTGGTCTGGGCCGAGGCAGGGAAGGCAGTAAGAATGGAAGTCCTTATGAGGTATTTGTTTACCACAAGACAAGCAATTATTAACTTTTGCAGATTTATCTGACATCGGCTGAGGCAAGAAAAGGTTCCCCAACGGGGTACTTAGCTTTTTGATGACTTCGGTATCTGAAAACACAGGAGCTGGCCGACCGGCACTTGCGAACTATTTCTGCTTCGGGCACCGCGCTGCAAGAAAGACTGGAGAAGATGGCGTCGACTGATGCTTTTATACCCCAGCCGCTCTGACGTCGGGGAGGAGGCGACATCAGCCGACGCCGGACCCAGACTTTGGAATCCGGCCGACCGAAGGGCTGCCTGAGGCAGGACAACCCATATGTCAGGACTGCAGTTGCATTCTTGAAGGACATTGGGCTCAGAGCAGAGGTCACAACAGAGGTGAATGTCAAGAACGGCTCCGAAGTTGTCGGACCAGACATCAGAATGGAGATGGGCAACGTCAGTGCTGAGATAGAGGCAGACAAACTGATCAGAACCGAGGTAGCAGATGGTGCCGTAGTCATCTGGGCTGGGGTAGGCGCGGGGTAGGCGACCTCAGTATGCTTCACTGGAGCTGAACTCGGAGCCAAGGTACTCGGAACAGAGGAGGCAGTATGGTGCGCAGAGGAAGACTTTTGGGCCTTGTGCTTACGACTTTTACCTGTCACCAGCCGGTGAAAAGGGATCTGTGCAAGGACGTTTCTTTTCCACAGAAGGAGGGGATGAGACCTCCGTCACAGAAAAAGCCTCCGAAAAATGCAATGAAAGCAGGCCCTTCAGGATCAATTTATTACAATGCTCATTCAGCATCCGCTGGCTGAAGCCATCACAAATATCACATGGGGGGGGGGTTCGCCGACAAATGCGGAACCCCCAAACAGTACACACACACTTCATGAAGGTCGCTATTCGGAAGTTTACCACTGCAAGAAGAGCAGTGTTTAAACCCCGTAGTTCCCTTCTTTTTCAGACATAACAGCGAAAACTCATACAAAAAGAAAGAGTTAGGAAAGTGAAGAAAGAGGAAATACCACCAATGGTAATGGGATACCACAAGTGTTGGAAGGCCAATACCAACAATGGTACGAAAGGGACACCTGTGGCTAGAGCTGAGTGTAAACTTGTAAATTTATAAAGATAAATCACTTAGCTGGAGAGCTCGGTGAAACACTGCTATACAGCTGTGCAGCAAATGAGATCTGAGGTAACTGAGTGAAGGGCATTGTGGGTAGCAGCTTAGCTCGAGAGTTTTTGGTGCATGCAAGCATGGTATAAGGCCGACTCGGTTCCAGGGGCTCAGAACCGAACCCATCAGTTATGAATAGGAAGATTAACAACTTCAGATTAGATTTTGCTTGGTGAAGAAAATCTCTGAACTGAGGTGTCTATTGGACATCCAAAGAACACAATCCTTCCTTCTCGGATATAATCAGAACACTTTATACAAAGTCCTACACATACCTTTATATAAACAAACAGAGATCCAAGCCAATACTGATTACTAATGGAACTAGACAGGGCTGCCCACTCTCACCCTTTCTCTTTAACATTTTTATCGAGCCTTTCTTCTTATATATCGCGCAGAATACACACCACAACATCCCTAAAATCCTAAACACACATGTCGCACTATCAGCTTTTGCAGATGATTTAAATCTATACTTCCAGTTTCCCAACTCAGACCTACCCAAAATCTTTGATGCCATTAAGTATTTCTCCACCGCATCAGATTACCTAATTAACAATAAAAAATCACATATCTTCCCAATCAATCCCAACTCCCACAAATCTTTCTATTTCCCCGAGTCATCTTTACAAATAACATATAATCTTAAATATCTAGGTATCCATTTTGAACATAACCAAGCTTCGATGCTCCAAAATAATCTACTAAAAACATGGTCCACCATCCAGCAAGATCTACAAAGATGGAAACTTATGAATCTAGCCTTCTTGTCCAAAGTAGCAATAGTGAAAATGAATGTCTTACCCAGACTCTTATATCAATTCAATGCTTCGGATATAGTAGTCTTTAATAACTTCTTTTCCAAAATTGAAAAAGACCTAGCTAGGTTCATCTGGTTCCTGAAGTCAGTCAGGATCTCTTACTCTAAATTAACTTATCCTAAAGAGAAAGGAGGGTTAGGCCTTCCAAACTTTCAATTGTACTACAAGATCATCTGCTCAAACAGAGTCTGGTCTATTTCAAACTTTAACAGCAAAAACCATACCCACTCTCCATCATGGTTGAAAATCTGGCATCACCATATTATCTCCAACAAAATTAATCCTCAGGCTATTCCCTTCCTATCCACTCTTTCAATAAACAATTGTAATTTAGCTCATTCTCTGAAACACAAAATTAAGCTTTTCCAAAAACTTATTAAAGACATAAATCTGGAAAATATTCTACCCCTGCTCCAACCACTCCATCAAAATCCAAACATCAAAATCAACAATATGATGTTGGACCTTACTAAATTTCCTCTCATTAAAGATCTCAATGTATGGGACATCCTCAAACACAGATCAAAATCTATTCCTGAGTTACGGTTAATTCTTGGAACCAATAACAAATACACAGTTATTCTTCGACAACTAAGAGAAGTTATAATTGCACAACATTTCAACCTTTCTCCTACCCCTCAGGAAATCAACAAATTAATTGAAACTATTTCTGTAATATCAAGCACTAAAAAAACAATCTCATCCTCCTACAAACTATTGAATACTGTGCTATACAACTCAAACTGTCTCTTTTCCAACTATTGGAACACTGTTGGTTCTCCTATCACAGAGGACCAAAAACTCTCAGCTATAAAATCTACTTTAGAACTCTCCCTTTTTAAAAAACTCTTATACACCCAAATGATGCTAAACAATAATTCCTACTTCACTCCTGTAATACTCAATAAATTTAATCCCAACTCATCCCCCTCGTGTACTTGTTGCTCCCATCCGAGAGCGGATCTACTACACATTATGTGGTATTGCAACCACTCTTACAAACTCTGGTGCTCTCTAAAAGTTCGTTTACAAAAAATGGGTTACTACACCTCAACCCTTTCGTGGGAAACAGCCATTCTCCATATTCATACTTCCGAAATATCTAAAGTACAACTTCACATTTTAATTATTCTCTGTTCACTTATTAAACTATACATCACTAAAAATTGGTTAGATCGCACCAAACTTAGTTGGAATGGTTTCAAAGAGATGGCTTTCAAACACATCTCAGCTCATAAATTCATTATAAATGGCCCCAAAAAGAGAGCTTATTTTGGTAAACTATGGAAGAAACTCATAGATGTGATCCATACTGAATAACTTCCCATTCATACATTGAGTACAACTATTCATTTGCCTGTTAATCTACCGGAGAACCACTGCCAATCCAATTTTTATTATATTTTTGCAATACCATTGCGGAGGAATGTAGCACCGTTGGTTGTAAATATTGTATATAATTGTTTTTGTTTTTGGTTAAATTGATTACAATGCTTTTACTGTGCTGTTCCTATACTTCTCATATGTGTCATTGCTAAACTATGTGGCTACTCACAATATTCTGTAATAATCCATCGTTGCATTTAACGTGTATAACTGTAATGTATTCCTTCTCCCAATATGCATTGTATCTCATTTTGAAAAATAAAAGAATTATTTGAAAAGAACACAATCCTGTGTATAGGAGTCAAAGGCTTTTGAATGCTCTCTTGGAATCCCAGCTTATATAAGAGATCTCTCATCCAAGTGAGAGATTTCCTGACACTTTGAAAGAGACTCTGGAAAGATAAGCAAGTTGTCTAAATATGGAAAAATGTGAATACCCTATAGCTTTCAGTGGCTAGTCCAAACAGTAAGGCAGAGAACAGATAATGTGATCCAGACACACAAAACCTTAAACATTTAAAGTCTAGATGAACAGGGATGTGATGACAACCATCTTGAAAGTCTAATGTTATCAGGAATCTTGGAAGACTAGGAAAAGGTAATGGGGGTTGTGAAAAGGCATCATTCTGAATTTGGGTACTATCACAAACACGTTTGGGGAAAAAGATCCAGAAATGGCCTCCAAATATTTTCTTTTTTTTGGCAATAAGAACGTCCTAGAATAAAAACCCTTCCCCACCTAGAAAGGAGGAAAGTACAGTTGTGTAAAATCTTACCATAACAGTAGATTCCCCTCTTGTCACTGTTGCAGTACTCATCTAAGGGATCTTCTGCCAAGGACAGCCCAACATCTGGCCAGCATACCAAATCCTTTAGGTATTGTAGGTGCTGCATGTCACACATCTGTTCCCCATGTAAGGTGCAGGGCATAAAGGTGATGTACAGACCCAAAGACTCAGAATTGAAACAGCCCCAGCAGAATAACCTCAGGGACAAAGGAGAACATGTGCATCCAGAAGGAAAAAGGAAGGACCTCTCAGCCAGGATGACGATGATACAGAGCAAGAGCTAAGATGGGAGGAATGAGGGAGGGACCAAATACGACACCAGTGAAGAAAAAGGAAATCTACTACTACAGTAAGATTTTATATAACTGTACTATGTCCTTCCATATCACTGTTGGAATATTCTTCACTTAAAGGAGAGTACAAGAGCCAAGAGGAAACCTGGTAGAAAGCACAGCACAGAAGAGATCTCTACAAACCCATGCAAGATTGCCTTTGCAAAACCTGCCAAGGCCCTGAAATACCATCCAATTTGTAATTTTTAGTGAAAGTATGAATAGAGGACAACGGAACACCCTCAAGGATGGAGGAGGTATCCAAACCCTTGAAAAAAAGCACCAGAGGATCCAACTACCCTTGAAGAATGTGTCTTAACAGATGAGAAAAGACATTTGCCATGAAAATAACAAAAGGAAATGGCATTAGAAATCCAGGAGGAGGTTTGCTTAGAAATAGCCAAACCCAAAGTCCTGGAATAAAAAGAAACAAAAGGCTGCACAGATTTGCAAAGTACTTTACCTGGGCTGTCTATGCAAATCCAAGGTGTGAAGAACCTTCTCACTAGCAAACTACGGAGTGGGAAAAAAGGAAGATGAATAAACTAATGAAGGGACAACTCATTGGGAATAAAAGAAGAGAGTGTGAAGAGACTCCCTGTGTCTCTATGAAAAAACAAAAAAAAGGAGAAATAGGCATGACAGCCTGAAGTTAATAAACTCTTGGCTGAAGAGCCACAAAAACAATCTTCCAAGTACAATGTTGCAAGGAATCTATAGAAGCAGGCTCAAAATGAGCTTGGATCAATTTTTCAAGTACAAAATTGAGGTCCCAAGGAGCAGGAACAGGCTTCTTGGGAAGACTGATATGAAGGATGCCTTTAAGAAATTGCTTGACCTTAAACAGAGAGGTCAGAGGAGTATTTGAGGGCAGAAGAGCACAAATTGCTAACTGGTGAGCTTTAACTGATTTGCCAATCCAGCATGGAGCAGATCACACATAAGAGAACAGAGGAACCTTCACAGAGCATGATGAGAGAAGCACCAGACAGAAAATCTTTTCCATTTCAACATATAGGATTTTGTGCTGGTCGTTTTCCTGGCCTCTGGTAGAATACAGACCATGTCCTCAGAAAAGAGACAGTCTAAAAGGAATCAACCCTATCATCCACAGAGTGGACAGGTGAGGATGGATAAGAATCACCTTGTCTTGTGTGAGAGGACAAAACTTCAGAAAAACCCACAAAAAAATTAACACAAATGAAGTAAAATAAAGTCAAGCTGTTCAATCTGCTTCCTTTAAAACCAAGTACATCTGGTACCCCAGCCTTTCGCCTTTTCAGGATAAAATACATACAGAAAGCAGATCTTTTTATACAGATGCAACCCAGTTAATTAATTTAATAATTTAACACAATCCTGACAATTGTATCTAAAATGCAATAAGCATAAATATCTTATTTCAACTTATAATTAAACACATTCTTACAATACATTTTCAATTAACAATAAAGTCAATTAATTAGACTCAACCTCTTTCCAACTCAGATTACTGGCAAAAGAAAAGTGAAAATTTGCATTTTGGAATACCTTGGATATATTAGAAATGGTAATTTAAAAAGCCCCATAGCAAAACAAGTCCACAAAATTCAATCTGGCTTGGATGTTTTTTTTTTCTTTAGCATTGTAGCACAACCTCAGTTGTCCAAAGGTGGTGAGTTTGACAGTAAGCTAACTGAATTAGGTTGATTCTTAATTATATGACTTTATATCCCAAGGGTTTAAACTTGGAAGTTATTGAATTTTTAGGGCATTTATTCAATTTTCAATATATTAATGTATTCAGTATTTTTCAAGAATTGCCATTTATATTGTTCACTGAAAATGTACTATAGGAATGTGTTTAATTATAAGTTAAAATATGTTATTTATGCTTATTGCACTTTTGGATACAACTGTTAGGATGATTGTTAAATTATTCAATTAACTGAGCTGCACCTGTACATAAAAAGATCTGCCATTTGTATGCATTTTATCCTGAGATGGCAAAAGGTTGACGTACCAGATGCACTTGGTACTAAAGGAAGCAAATTGAACAGCTTGGTTTTATTTTGGGTTCATTGTGTTCATTTTTTGTGACTTTTTCTGAAGTTTACATCTTATGTGAAAAGATCCAGCCAGTGAGGTAACTGCCCCTGACCAAGTGATAGAGAAGGGGGACCAATGCTGTTGGGGCCAAAAGGGAGCCACCAGCAAGATTTTGGGAGTCTTTCCTGATCTTGTGCATAACGTGCGGTAACGGAAGTGGGGGGCATACACAAACATCCCCTTTCAAGGAAAAGACAGGGTCATCCACTTTCCAAGTCAGAGAATTGGGACTCTGGAAAAGAATAGGGCAAGTTGTCTGTTCTTAAGGGAGGCAAAAATTTCTACTTGAGGAATACTCCACCAATGGACAATCTTCAGGAACACATTCCTGTAGAGCATCCATTTGTGAGCTTATGTTCTGGACACGCTCAAGGAATCTGCCATGAGATTGTGCTCTGAGGGAATGTAAACTACCTGAAGTCACTTGATACTGGATGGCTAGATCCCAAACCTGAACAACTAGTCTGCAAAGAACACACCACGTCCCCCTGCTCGTTAACATACTACATTTACAGTGGTATCGTCTGTGAAGACTGAGGAGCCCTGGATGAAAGAGGGAATGAAAAGCTTGCATAGCTTGAAACAAAGCACTCATGTCTTATGTTGATATTGTCGAACCTCTGATGAGGACAGAAACAATAAGCTATACACCCCACATCTGAGCCACCTGTGAACAGCTCCTGAGAGGGAAACATCCTGATAGGGAAATTTCTGGATTGATAGAGAGGTGATGAATTCACCACTGAAGCTAGAGTTTGAGATGAAGAAGAAAAGGAACAGGGAACTCCAGGTGGTGGCAATGTTGGAGCCACACTGATTTGAGGTACCACCAAAATTTTTTCATACAGAGTCTGGCAAGAGGGAGAATGGGAATAGCAGAGGTCAAACTGCAGAACCTGGAGAAATTCCCAGGTTGTTGCAAAGGAGATAGAAGAGGAGACTAAAAAAGGTTGACAGAACCTTGACAGCAAGGAGAGATGTCATATTAGGAACAGTCTGAAGCCTGCACCCAAGGAAAACATGATCCTGGAAAGGTATCAGGATTTACTTTCTGGAGCTTTACCCAATAAGAGAAAAATCATGAACTAGAGATTGTGCAACAGGCTGTTGGGAAAAGGAGATTGACTGGGCAGGTGATCCAGATAGGGAGAAAAAATCTGCATCCCCTGAAGCCTGCAAAAGGCAATGACAGGAGTGAGGCATTTGGTGAATATCCTTAAGGCAGTAGAAAGGGCAAAGCAAAGAACTGAAAATGCAAGGAAGAAACAGAGGGTGAATGAGGATATGAAATGATGCATCCTACAAATCTAGAGAAACCAAAAAGGTCTGAGCAAAAAGAAGAAAAGTTCTGAAGGGATAATATCCAGAGAAAAGGAACCTTGAGAAAGATGTTGAAACCGAGATCCAAAACTTGGTCTCCATGTATCCTCCTTCCCAAGAACCAAAAACATAATGGAATAAACCCCTTTCACCTGGGTGGGCAGAACAAACTGAATGGTACTCTGATTCAAGGGATATTGCATAACCTCTGGAAAATGAGGAAGCTGTTCTCAAGGAGGCTGAGAAATACCTGAAGTGGGGGAGGGGTTTTCTAAACCATGAAATCTCTTGCAGATAACAGACAGCAACCCAGGAGTCTGAGGTGACCCAATGCTAATTTGTAAAGAATAAAGAAAGGCAGAAACACAGAGACCTGCCCTAAGGCATGGCTAAGTGATAAATAGAACCATGCTTGTCCTGAAAAGGTTTCTGGGAAGAGGGAGTCGGAGTAGACTTAGCAAGAGGAACACTCCTAGAATCCTTCTTACAGTTTGGGAGAGAGTCTAAAATCAAATACAGACTTAGGATAATTCCTCTGGAATTTTGTGGATAGGGGAAAGAGTTATATGATTAAGTTCTTGCAAAACCATACCCTTATCCTAGAGGGACTTCAGTCAGCATCAGCTGTCCTAAAAAGAATTTTGTTAGCCAGAGGGGTATTCAGGAGCTTGGCCTTAACATTAAGTAAAGTCTGAAGTCATAGCAATGCCTCATCACTGAGCCAAAAAAGTAAATGTCCTGGAAGAGGCAGCAGCTGCATCATAGCTGCATTTTATTGACTGACGGGCAACCTGAGAAGTGGATCCTGGCTAGGAAAGAGCAGAACCTTTCCCATCAGGAAACTTTGAGACCACCTTAGATATCTAGAAAAGGAGGGCCAAAATATATCTGGTCATAAGAGTCTGGTAATTAATGGCCCTAAAAGGCAGAGTGGCAGCACACTATAAACTTTCTTGCCCAACATTTTCATGGCCCGATTATCCTAATCAGAACGAAGGAGCTTGGTAGAAGGCAATAAGATAAGTTTATCAGAAGAAACTTGTATAACCAAAGGAATCAGAAGGGCACTTATACAGACACTTGCAGTCCTTGGGCACCTTGCAGAACATATCAGGTTTACTGGTGCAGGAGTTAAAGAAGCTTTAGAAAAGATGTCCAAAAAGGGCAGCCAAAACAGGAGGGAGAACTGATGGTTTGGAAAACTCCATTTGTGGGATCTCACAGTACCTCTTTTGAATGTCAGACACCTGGGAATGGGTCTATATTACGAGATCAAATGCTTAGGTGGCCAAACACCTAAACATCAAAGTTGTAATATCAAACGGTGCAGGGAAGGATGACCATTGGCCACGAAACAAAAAACATAACTTTATACCCAATCTAAGTGGGGGGTTGTGCACCCCCCAACTAAATATACCAACTCTGAGATTGCTCGACGGTACAAAAAAGGCAAAATCCGGTGAATGGCCAAGGGAAACCTTTCCCTGCGTTAATTTGGCAGTTTGCCATTTTTTGCTTCCAATATTACGAGTTTGATGTTTAGGTGTTCAGTCACCTGAAAATTCGATCTCGTAATATAGACCCCCTTGGAACAGTCCCAGTTAAAACATTCCATCATGCGAGCAATAGTATCCCCAAAGGACAACTCTTCCAAGGGAGAGTTTGGGCTTAAAGAATCCTCTTCCTCCAAACCATAGTCCAGAGAAGGAACTTAGGAAGAATAAACCGGGGATTCTTCTCCAGAATCCAAGTCTTCATCCAAAGAATCCAATTCTCTAGGCCTATTAATAGGGGTTGAAGACTTGGGGGGGGCAGGGACAGACACCCTTTGAGGAGGCTTGAAGGCCATTAAAGCATTAATCAGAGTAAAACTATGCCACTCACACTGTAGATCCTTTAACGGGAGATAAGTTTAGTTTTCTGTGAGATGTATGCCCGAAAAAGCTTCATAGGGTCAGAGCTTTAATGAGGCTCAATAATAGTGGCAGATATTCCCCTCCCCTACTGAAATGAGGCATCCCTCTGATATCAGCAGATGTTCCTCCTCAACATCAGGTGGAGACATTGGAAAAGCCTCTAAGAATGAGAGACGTCAGATCCATGAAGGCTTCCAATGGGGTCTCAACAAAGGAATCCTAAGCAAGCACCAGAGGGTCCTTCAGAGCTTTTATTAACCTCTAGAAAGCCATCTGGGGGAGCGGTTTATTTCTGAGTCTATCGTTATTTTACCACAGTATCGACCTTATTACCAGGAGGCTGGACAATAACCAGTTCAGGCTCAACCTTTCTGGCCTCTTTCTTGGCAGACAGCTGGCCCTTAGGACAGGAGAATTCTGCCATAGCTCCTTAAGCCAATGGCTTAAGTCACTGATTCCCATGATATATGGACAAGAAGACAACTAGGGTCTTTGGCACAAATACCTAAGAAACAGAGCACTGCATACGGTCATGGGAAGCACCTAAGCAAAAAAATAACAATGATAATGACTGTCTCTATGGGGACTGGCTCCCACAGTGACATTGTCCCCTTACTGGATGACATGAGCACAATACCATGCACAAACAGATAACATGAGAGAAGAAATCCCAACAGGGCACTCATCTGAAAACAGCTTGGTAACCAGCAGAGCAGAAGGGCATTCAGACTATCATTCGATAAGAGTACTTGGACAGGTGGCAAAGAAGTTCTTAGAGTTTGTGTCCGTACATCACATTTATACCCTATGCCTTGCATTGGGAGCATAAGTGTGATGTACGGCATCTATAAGACTTGAAGGCTTTGGTATACTGGCCAGACATTGGGCTACCCTTGGTAGGAGATCCCTTAGGTGAAGAATACTGCAACAGTGCTATGGAAGGATAACTGGTTGTATTACTCCGTGGGACATGTGATAAGAACTGGAGGAAACAAGACAGTATGATCTGGATGATAAAGAATGATCCTCTGGAAATGAGAAAATCCTACAAATGTGCTTTCATCTTCCTGTTCAGATTTAGAATATTGAATCTCTTCAGGAAAAGAGCTATCCCTCTTTCTTTGACCAGAAACTACTTTACAAGAATAAACAGCCTGAATTAAACCCTAGGCCAGACCAAGTAAACTACTTCTGTCCAATGCCCAAGGAAAAACGAGGAGTATATGCATTTTTTCATTTCTTCTTGACAGGAAAAATGGGGCCAACATAATAGCAGCAGATTCCCCAGGGATGGGCACTGCATTCTGACAAAAAAGGGAAGCCTTTCCTCTTCTCTCTCCCAGGACTGTCAAGAATGGCTTTTGCTTGCCCATTGAGAGGGCCCCAACAGCCACAGAGGACATGGCTAACTCCCAGTCAATAGTTGCTGTAAGTGCCACACCTGAGGGATCTGGGGTAAAAAGAGTGGTCTGACATACAGCAAGTGGCAACAGCAGAGTCACCCACCTGTGGCTGAGGCAAAGTGCTAGGCTGCTGTGGCAGAGTGTTTACTTAACTTTTTCTTTTTGTGGCTGGAAGACCGACCTTGGGACTGGTAGTCGGTTTCTTATTAAATGGTGCCTCTCTTCCAGGGAAGTCAAGTAACACATGCCTGTAAAAGCAGCAAGTCTTTAAAAAGTCACTTTTTTCCACAGTAAAAAGCACTTAAACACTGCCAGCCCCTCAAAAGTGAAATAAACACAATTTCTCCACAGAAAAACTGGAGTTCAGTTACTTTACACAACTTTAAAACTGACACAAAAAAAGAGCTCCAGTTTAAAGTACGATATTATCTTGTGACAGTCTGTTAAAACACAAAATTCATAGCTTTATAACAACTTTCCTGAAGAGGAAAGTAATAAAAAAGAAGTTATGTCTTTCCATAATGTTCCATCTGTATTGTTGATCCTCGTTCAGTCATTACACATGAGTATTGGTTCCGAGCTCGGAACAGAGCCGGCTATTTTCCAAGCTCGCATCAGCTTCAAACTCTCGAGCTAAACTCTTACCCATAATCCTCCTCTCCCTGTTACCTCAGATTGAGTTTGCAAGTTAAAGAAGGTAACGGCTATCTCTGGTCAAATAACCTAAGAGAACCGGATGGTGAGATCCACTAGAAACCACAGGAGGGGGAAGGGTCATAATGACTGAATGAGGATCAACAATACGGATGGTACATTATGGTAAGACAACTTCTTTATCTGATATTGTTAATCCTCGTTCATTCCTTACGCATGGGACAGAGTCCCCAGCTACCTCTATTCCTGGGAGGCTCTCATGGAAGAGGACATTCCTGAGCACCATAGAACCGAAAGATGCTCCTCCCCCAGAGGCCAAATCCAATTTGTAATGATTGATGAAGGTATGAGGCATAGCCCAAGTTGCAGCTGCACAGATGTCATGTAAAGAAGCTCTGGCATGGAAGGAAGCAGAAGTTGCCACTGACCTTGTTGAATGAGCTTTCATGGTAGTAGGCAACGAGATATTACGTTGTGTATAAATAGAGGTCACACAGTCCTTCAACCATCTAGCTAATGTGACTTTAGCAACAACAGATCCTAATCTAGGTCCAGAAAAGGCCAAAAATAACTGGTCAGATTTACGAAAGGGTTTAATCCTGTTTAAGTAAAAACTGCCTGTGTATATCTAGGTATGTAGGCAATTCTCTCCTCTGTTTGAATGACTGGGAAAGAGAACTGGCAATTCAATGGCTTGATTAACATTTCAGAGATCACTTTAGGCAGAAATGACGGATTAGTTCTCAGAGACACTATCTCTATGAAAAATCAAGTATAGACTCTTGATACATAAAGCTTGAAGTTCAGAAATATGTCTGGCAGAAGTAATAGTGACCAAAAACAAGGTTTTCCTTGACAAATACTTGAAGTCGCAGGAAGAGGCTGGTTCAAAAGGTGACATTGTCAGAGCTTGTAGAACTAATGATAAATCCCATGGTTGAATAGGTTCTCCAAAAGGTGGCTTCAGATGATTCACACCTTTTATGAAGGTCTTGCACAATTTATGGGACATGAGAGGAATCTTGGACACCCTCATGAAAATTATAAATTGCAGCCAAATGAACTCTAATGGTAGAGGCCGATAGACCTGATTGAAACGGGTCGGCCAGATAGTCTAGTATTATCGACACTGGTGCTGAAAAGGGGTCTACTTGTTTATCTTTCAATCAACAGGTAAATCTTTTCCACTTGCTCAGATAAGTAATTCTAGTGGAAGACTTGTGAGAAGCAATGAGAATATCCCATACTGGTAGGGAAAGATCATTCTGCCTGGCAATCAAGGGAATTGGAGTAGCCAAGCCGTGAGCTTCAGGCTGTTCAGGTTGGGATGAATCAGGTTCTGTGGGTGTGAGATCAACTCCGGGGTTGAATGGAGAATCCATGGTCGATCTAGTAGGTGAGGTCAAAGGAAGGGGAAACAAATCTGCCGAGGCCAATATGGTGCTATGAGGATCACCTTGCTCTTCAACCGACGGGCTTTCTTCAGAAAATGGGGAATGATGGGAAAGGGTGGAAATGCGTAAAGAATACCCGAGGGCCAATCGTGGACTAGAGCTTCCCTGGGTGACTGTCCTGGAGGGGGGATCAGGGAGAAGTAGTTGCTGCATTTGTAGTTGGTCGGGGATGCAAAGAGGTCGCAGCAAGGACGGCCAGTGTTGGAAGATCTCCGCCACTATCAAGGGATTCAGGGACCACTTGTGAGGTTGAAGAATGCACCTGCCGAGTCTGTCTGCTATCATGTTGGAACTCCCAGGAATGTGCGTTGCTAGAAGAAAACGGTTGGTAGCCATCGCCCATTGCCATATCCTCATGGCCTCTCAACAAAGGGGGTAAGATTTGGTTCCACCTTGCTTGTTGATGTACCAGACCACCACCATGTTTGTCTGATTGAATCTCAATTGTCCCAGATGGCAGCAGGGGATGGAATGCTTACAACGCCAGAAGCATTGCCCTCAGCTCTAGAACATTTATATGCAGATGGGCCTCCAGTTCGGACCAAGTGCCTTGGACCGTCTGTCCCTGACACAGCCCCCCCACCCCATCAGGGAGGCGTCCGTGGTCACTGTGGCCTTGGGTTGCTGGGGGGAGAAGGGGTGAGACCACTGAGAGAGATTGTGCGTCATCCACCAATTTAAATCCTGTTTGCACCTGTGGGTTACTCGAATCATGGCTGAAAGAGGATGCTGAAAGGGATACCCTTGGGTGAGCAGTAGCCATTGTAAAAGCCTGATGTGAAACCTGGCCAGGGGAACAATGGTGATGGAGGCTGCCATGGAACCCAACAGCTGTAGAACCGAGTGAGCCATGGATTTTTCCTTGGAAAGGATTGAAATCAGTTGTTGTTTTATCCGTAGAATTCTGTACTCTGGAATAGCAGCTTTGCAGTTTTTTGTGTCCAAGATAACCCCTATGAATTATGTCAACTGAGATGGGGTGAGATTGGACTTCTGCCAGTTTATGGTTATGCTTAGCCTTTGAGCAGCGAGGAGAGAGTATGCCATAGCTTTTTCCAGTAGATGTCTGGTGGGGGCGGAAATGAGCCAGTCGTCTAGGTATGGAAACACCTGGAATCCTTGAAGTCGCAAGTGAGCTGTGACAACTGCCATGCACTTTGTGAACACACTGGGGGCTGTAGAGAGTCCGAAGGGCAGTACTCTGAACTGGTAGTGATTGGCTCCTGCACAGAAGTGCAGAAATCTTCTTGATGGCCTGTCCACCTTTATGTGGTAGTATGCATCTTGAAGATAGAGCACAACCAATAGCCTTTTTCCAAAAGCAGGAGGATAGACTGCATTGTGACCATCCGGAATTTTTGTACTCTCACAAACTTGCTCAATACACTGAGATCCAAAATTGGTCTCCAGTCCCCAGTTTTCTTTGGTACCAAAAATAGTCTTGAGTAGAATCCGGATCCTATCTGGTCTGGAGGGACTACTTGGATGACTCTCTTTCTTAGCAGCTTTTCTAGCTCTAGTGCTGCTTCTTCCCTTTGACTGGGTGGAACGTCGGGAAGATTTTTTTAAGTGACGGGACAAAGATAGAAGGGGATATAGCCTCTAGTTATGACCCTTTGTACCCAGGAATCGGTGGTGATGGTTAGCCAGGCAGAAGGGTACAAGGAGAAACATCCCCCAACCACCTCCAGAGGAAAGGAGTTGGGCATCTCTTCAGGAGTGCTGGTAGGTTTGACCAGGGAAAGAATCCCTGGAACCCTGGTTACACGGACCCCCTCTGCCCCGAAAGAGGGTCTTCCCTGTGACTTTCCCCCTCTGCCTCTGGGGGAGAACTCGGCCTGTGTGTCATGGAAAGGACCCTGAGATTTCTTGAACCATATCTTCCCACTCTTTTGGTTTCGGGAGAAAGCACATTGAGAGGAAGAATAATGGACACCTACGGCAGAAATGGTCTTACCGTCCTGTTCACATCTAGCCAGTGTGCTTTTAACTTTGGGCCCAAACAACGAGGAGGCCTCAATGGGGGCATTAAGAAAAGAAGACTTAAAGGGTTCCGCGAAGTTGCACAAGCGCATCCAGGCGTGTCGACTCAAGACCACAGCTGATCCCGCTGCTCTAGCTGCTCCTTCTGATGCGTGAGATATCAGTCGCATAGAGGAGTTAGATAAAGACTCAATGGTGGCCAGCTGAGAGGCCACTTTATCCCAGAACCCATCAAACACGACACCAGCCAAGGTTTCAGAGAGCTCAGAAACCAGATCCCTTTGAAGCCTGGTAAAATGTGCCATATAATTCAGGGACTGTCCAGGGCTCTGTTAGGCGGATGGACAGTCTGGCTTTCTTCTTCTGCCAGATCCTTTTTTGTTGCAGCCGTCACCACCAAAGCATCCACAGGAAGACCTTTGGACCAATGGGGATCCAAAGCAGGAGGGGACAAGATCTTATATGGCCTCTGGGGAATAGCTTTGATGGTATCAGGAGCCTTCCAAGCACACTGCATGATGAGCCGGACAAGTTCATTGGCAGGTGGAGTAACCCAGGAGGTAGGGGGTCGGGTGCGAAAGGCCTGCAAGAACACAGATTCCTCAGAGGTCAGATTAGAGAACTGCCAGTCACCTCTGTTTCAGGATTTCGAGGATATAACCAAAGGATACCTCAGAGGGTGACCGAGGGGATCCTTTCCCCCTCATCAAAATCTGTCTTCAGTGAGGGACTCCTCTGTGGAGTTCATGTGCTTCCTCTTACACAAACTTTTTCGATGGACCTCCTCAGCGGGAGTAGCTGGAGAAGACAACAGAAAATGGAATTCCTATGGGAATAAGTCCTGAGGCCATTGCACCCAGTGTCCGCTAGATGCAACTTATGAAACCAGTGTACCAGAAGAGGGCAGAGGTATAGACAGTCCGGTATCGCCAGCAGCAGCGAAAGCCTTCATCAG
The DNA here is from genome assembly GCF_019279795.1 of Protopterus annectens. NCBI lineage: Eukaryota > Metazoa > Chordata > Ceratodontiformes > Protopteridae > Protopterus > Protopterus annectens. Next base: position 441,791,161 of record NC_056747.1, on the reverse strand, counting down.
TTGGAAGGCTGGTCTACCACCCGAAGAGGAGTGTACATCTAGGACAGGGGTCACCCCTCCCCTAAGTGGCTCAGCCTGCCAACCCGGAGTCCCTGGATGGCTGTGGAGCAGCAAGCTATGCGTGTTACAGCTGACATCCTGGGTCATAGCCAAGCTTTCCTGCCATGAAGGCAACTGCGGTTCCTTAGTGAGATCCAAAAAGGTAACCGCAAAAGGGGAAGAATGTGCTATATCCATGGACTTCAAAGGCAATGAAGGAGGAGAATAAGAAGGGGTCTTTGGAGATGGGTGATCACCTTCCCAAGGAAGGATAGTTCCTGAGGGGTGGGATACCTCTGGCCAAGAGTACCTGGTCCACAAGACGCAGCACATCATGTTCGGCGGAAAGGCTTCTAGTGGACCTCATGGAGACTGAGGGAGAAACAGGCCTTGTCCACAGAACAGGCAGACTTGGTGCCCATCTCAACTGACCGCACAGAGGAAAACAGTGCCGAGAGAGACTGGACTGTTGTCTGCACCAAAGAAGTCATCGATACCGAGGTCATTGTCTACACCAACACAGGGATCAGTGCCGAAGTGGTTGTCGGTGCCGAAGCTGGAACCGACAAAACTGGAGTCAACAATAAAGGCGTCGGTTCCAAGCAAGATCTCGGAGCCGACGCGGTCAAGGTCTGCGCCGACTGAATGGTTGGTGCAGATACAGTGGTAATGGTCTGAACCGAGGAGCCCCTTGGTGCTGATATATATAGAAGGCTGCAGGAGAAGACGGGAGTCAAAATCACTAATGGAGCCGAAGGTCTAAGCAATGAAAGCACTGGGGCTGACAGAGCTCCAGAGCCAAAACTTTAGCCTTTTTTAGGTTTTGGTTGGTGGGAGTCCCCAGCCAGGGACGAAGGCAAAGATTTAGCCTTAGTAGGAACATTCATTTTCTTATGGGCTCTAGGAGGGGTTGAGACCTCCAACCCAGAAATAGCCTCTGAAAAGGGAGATTTTAGACGCCCCTTCAGTATTAGCTTGTTTTTTCTTTCCAACAATGTTCTATTAGAAAAGTTCTCCCAAATAGTACAGGGTGGGTCAACAGACAAATGGGAAGCTCCCAAACAATAAACACACAGCATTTGTGCATCACAAGTAGGCAGTTTGCATCCACAATCAGAACACTGCTTAAACTCTGGACTACCTTTTTTATCTGCCATGACAGCAAATTAACAGAAAAATACCAACAATGGTACAAGAGAGTACCCAAAGGTATAGAGAGAAAAAGGAAAAAGATTACCAACAGTGGTAAAGAGAGAATACCTTGCGGTAAAATTAGTTAAGAAAAAGCAGAAAAACCTGAAGAAATTAGAAATGTTAGATGCGATAGGATAAGAGAAAATAAAATATGAACTTTTCTGACAGAAAAGTAATCTGTAAAGCAATGAAACAATTGACTGTACTTAGCTCAAGAGAAGTAGCTTGACATGACCAAATGGCAATGCGGCAAACTAAATCTGGGGTAACAGGGAGAGGGGGATTGTGGGTAAGAGTTTAGCTTGAGAGTTTGAAGCTGACGCGAGCTTAGAAAATGGCCAGCTTGGTTCCGAGCTCGGAACAGATACCCATGCGTAAGGAATGAACGAGGATTAACAATATCAGATCAATATTTAGAAAATGGAAAGGTTTTTCCCCAAAATGAACTTAACTGCCCAGCATAGGAACAGCCCCAAGCTGACCATCCAAAGTGTTAGTGGAGCATACTCTTTTGGCAGCAGTAAAGCTACGAGGGACCTGATGTCCAAACTTGGGATTTAGTCAACTCGGATACAGCTGACTGAATTTGAGTGTGCAGAAAGTGCCCCGAAGCTTTGGAAGCTGGCAGTCGCTATATCCTTGGCAGGATACAACCCATATAGGTAAGGCTAATGCAGCAGTTATCAATATGAACTTCCAAATATACTACAGCAAGACTATTTTCTAAGCAACATGCAACAAACTACTCAAAAGGAACATTATCATGAGACTGGTGTGCCTTCTGTAGAGAAAGCCACATCTCAAAAAACCTTAAGACTGGTGATGGACAACAGAAGTCAAAATGCTGCTACAAACATCTTCGCCAAAGGAAGAGCTCTTGTGGAACTCAACAGGTATTCAGTTTAAAGTAAATAAAGTTCACAACAATGTGTTCATTTCAGCTTATTTATAAAGCAGCAGAAGTGAAAAAGGCACAAGACAGTGTCAGACTTCTTGGGTCCACTATGAATTATTATGTCTTCTTTAATTGGCATATGACAGAACAATGGAGTGAAGGGAGACGGGTACATGTTTGATTTCCATAGTTATCAAAACAAGCATCTTCTGTTAGATTCAATGGTCTAATTTACTGAAAAACAGCCAACATTAACAGGGAGACTGAAGAACTCTGGGGCGTAGGAAACTTTCCCACTTACCCAAAGACAGTGCAATCAGAACTGTGATGGTACGAGTGTGAAGGAGGGCTTTCCATGGGGGTAGGGTCACTGGGCATGACTTTCTTTGAGGTTCTCTTAATTCTAATTGTAGGGAAATAAAGCCAAGGAAACCATGCACATACATTATCTTGTATAAATAATTATAATAAGATTAAGGAAAGTCCTAATAAGGATAAGTTGTGTAAAATCTTACCATAACTTTAGATGTCCTCTTCTCTGTTGCAGTATTCTTTACCTGAGGGAGACTGCCTGCCAAGCGACCCAACATCAGCCAGTCTACAAGTCTTTAGTGCCTAGGGTGCGTGATACGTCACACGTAGTCTGCTACTGGACATAGGCTATAAAAGTGATGTATGCACAGACCATCTTCAGAACAGAGTGCCCCAGGGAGAATGCCCGAGAAACAGGCATGTAGCATAGGTACATCCAAGAAACAACAAAAGCAGGGGGATAGAATACTGCAACAGAGAAGAGGACAACATCTAATTTTATGGTAAGATTTTACACAACTTATGTCCCTCTATTCTGCTTTTGCAGTATTCTTTACCTGAGAGAGCGCGCAAAAGCTCGTGAGGAGGACAGGGAAGAGGTAAGGACATAGGCAGAGGAGCCTTCCAGGAAGCCGTGGAGAATGACCCTAGCGAACCCTGCCTTGGATTTGGAAATGTCCAGTATGTAATGTTTGGTGAAAGCATGAACTGAAAACCAAGTAGCAGCCTTCAAAATGGAGATGGTGTCCAATCCTTTGGAAAAGCCAGCAGATGAAGCCATAGCTCTGGTGGAATGAGCCTTCACTGGAGAGGGAAGGCTCTTTCCATGGTGTTCATAACAGAAGGCAATGGCTTTAGAGATCTAGGAAGAAACAGACTACTTAGAGACCAGAAACCCTAGGGTGGAAGGAGTCAAACAGCTAGTCAAGTTTTCTTGATATTCTTGGTTTTATCCAGGTAAAACCTACATTGTCTGTGCATGTTTAAAGTATGCAGGACTCTTCCAAGGATTGTGGGGAAAGGAAAAAGGTGGGAAGGTGGATTGCTTGGTTTAATGATAGCTCATTTATTACCCTTAGGCATAACGGAGGGGTTGGTGCAGAGGAAAACTCTGTTCTTATGGAAGACTAGAAATGGAGGGGAGGCCATAAGGGCTTGCAATTCTGACTCCCTTCTCGCCGAGGTGATTGCTGGAAACAAAATAGTTTTCTAAGAGCAGAATTTGAGAGGCAGAAGCTACTGGCTCAGAAGAGTCCAGGTTCAGCTTTTCCAAAACACAGTTAAGATCCCAGGGAGGAGGCACTGGTCTCCTGGGAGGTCTCATGTGAAGGACGCCTTTTAGAAACTGTTTGACCCTAAACCTAGAGCCAAGGGAGGTGAGAGGCAGACGTGCTTTCACTGAAGAATTAGTCCAGCCTCCAGCAACTCGCACAGATACGATAGGACTGTGGGGGCATCCACTGTTAGTGGGTCCAGGTTACAAGAGAGAACAGATTGAAAATCTTTTCCATTTGCATAAATAAGATTTCCTTGTGTTAGGTTTTCTGGGCTCCTGTAGTATCCTTAGCATGTCCTTTGAAAAAATGTGCTTGAAAGGAATCAGGGGCCCTATCCCCACAGTGTAATTTGTAGGGTTGACAAGTGAGGATGAATGAGGGTTGTGTGAGTAGGTCCAATCAGTGGGGTAACTTATGATTGCCCTTGGCTAAATGCAGGAATAAGGGGAACCAATGTGGTCTTGGCCAAAAGGGAGTCACCAACAAGATTTTTAGTTTGTCCTGCCAAATCTTCAAGAGGATTCTCGGGATAAGAGGCAGGGTTGGGAACACACAAGAACATCCCTCTCCAAGAGAAGCTTAAACTATTCCACCTTCCAGGCCAGCGGATGTGGGTGTCTGGCACAAAAATAGAAGTTGCCTGTTCAATCAGGGAGGCAAAGATATCCACTTGTGGAATACCCCATTGGTGGACAATGTCCAGAAAAACGTCCCTGTGAAGCATCCATTCATGGGGTTGCTTTGGACCTGCTGTGTGTGTGCCAAAACATTCAAGAATGATGGAATGTATACTACTTGAAGTGGCATCTGCAACTTGACCACTAGTTCCCATACATGCAGAACAAGTCTGCACAGAAGATATGAACAGGTCCCCCCCTATTTGTTTATATACCAAAGCATTGTCATGTCTGTTAAAACTTTGAGGGACCATGGAGTGAGGACAGGCTGAAAGCCCTGGAATGCCAACAGTAGTGCTCTCATTTCCTTTACATTGATCTGCTCTTTTCTTTGCAAAAGTGACCAGGTGGCTTGATCTTTCATGGCACCCAAGGCTGCTCTCCAGCCAGAGTCTGAAGTGTCTCTGTACATTTCCTGTGCTGGTGGCAGAGGATGGAATGGAAGTCCTGGATTGGTAGTGTTGTTGAATCCACCAACTTATTTCTCTCCAAGCAAGGAAGAGGAGGGATTTGGAACTCCAGTGGGTAAGCATGCCGAGTACACACTGAATTTACATACCATTGCCATTTTTTCATGTGGATTTTTGCATGGAGGCCATGAAGCCCAGGGTCCTGAGGTAGGTCCTGGCTGACATGTGGGATGTGGGACTGGGGAATGAGACTTTGGAAGAACACAGAGAGAGCTCCTGGCCCTTCTGTAAGGGGAGAGAAACCTTCATGAGGTCAGTTTGAAAATCTGGTCCTGTGTTGGGGCAAGGGCTGATTTTTTTGTAATTTATGGTGAATCTTAAGGAAAGGAGGATGTTGATAGCATGGTTGACGTCCTGCTGTAGCAACTCTGGACTGTCTGCTTGGAGCAGGAGATCATCCAGATATGGGAAGATCTGGATGCCCTGCAGTCTGCAGAATGCCATCACTGGTGCTAGGCACTTTGTGAAGACCCTTGAAGCAGTTGAAAGACCAAAGGGCAAGGGAGAAAACTGAAAGTGTCTAGAGGCTACAGAGAATCTGAGATATTTCCTGTATCTTGGGTGGACTGGAATAAGACGATAGGCATCCTTTATGTCTATGGGGACCAAAAAGGCTTGAGGAAGGATCAGGGGAAACCAGGCTTGTAAGGTGAGCATCCTGAAAGAGGGTACCTTTAGGTAAGTGTTTAATGAAGAGAGGTCTAAGATGGGCCTCCAGGGTCCTTCTTTCCTTGGGACCAGGAATAGAATCCCTTTCCTCTTTGATAGGTGGGTACATGCTGGATGGTGCCTTGATCCAGGAGCTGAAGCACCAGAGGTAGATGATTCTTTGGGTTGTTGAGCCTCCCACACCATGAGGTATCCAATCTTTATTAATACAGAGTACCCAAGAGTCTTTGGTAACGGTTTCCCAAACCACACTGGAAAGGGATAGGCAAGGGGGGGGGGGTGTTGATGCCCAGGTAGTCATATGGACCTTGGTCTATCAGGAAAGGGCTGCTTTGGAGGTGGGGTTTGTTGTGGAGTACGCAAGGATTTCTCTTTCCTGCTTTCTTGGGCTTGGATTGAGCAGGTCTGGATTGCCTCCTGACAGAGGCTGGTTTAGAGGGGTGGTTTCTCTGGAATTTAGGGACTGGAGAAACCAGGTGTTTTAGGTCTTTCATCTCCATGCCCTTCTCTTGCAAGGTTTTGAAGAGGTCAGCAGCTGCAAAGACAAACAAGGCTTCACTGTCCAAGGGAGCATCCATCAATCTGTAATCTATATCCTCTGGTAAGGGTTGTAGCCTGAGCCATATGAACCTCCTTAGAACACACTCAGATGCAGGTGCTTCTACGGCATTCATAGCTACATTTGATGGAATGCCAGGTCACCTGGGAGGTGGTAGCTAACAGGGCTGTAGCAACAAGGATTTTGTTCTCAGATTTTAGGTAATTCAATAATTACTTCAGCTGAGACAACGGTTCTAACGAATATTTAGTCATATGGGTTTATAGCTCTAAATGCAAGAGTGGTGGATGTATAAACCTTCTTACCCAGTCTTTCGAAATACCTGCTGTCCTTGTCTGAAGGAAGCAGGGAAGAGGATGGAAAAAGCCTTGAAGGTTTTGTCAAAGGACACCATGATGACTGATGTATCAGCTGCTGGTGCTCTTAACAAATAAATACTTGCAATCTACAGGCACCTTACAAAACCTGTTTTTTTTTTTTAGGTGATGGTGGTGGATAATCTGGGGCCTTACTAGAGGATACAAAGGCATTTAAGAAGTCCGGAAGGGACTATGGGTGTCCACGTGCAATAAATCATAGTAATGTTTTTGAATATCCGTCATTTCAGTGGTTTCCCTACTTGAACTGCTCTTGCATTCTGGTCAGTGTCACTGAAGGAAATCTCGTCTACAGGGAGTCAGTTCCATTAGAATCCACCTCAGGGGAAGCATAGTCTAATGGAGGGGGTATCTGGGGAGTGTAGGCTAATGACTACTCATCAGAAATGAGGTCCTCCTCAGATGATTCTTCCCTGACCCTCTTTTGTGAAGGAGCAGACCATACATAGGAATAGTAACCCCTGGAGGAGGTTTAAGAGACATTAGAGCATTGAAGATGCTTTTGGAAAAGGACTGCCAATCCTTTTGTCAGTTGGAGGTAGGAGAAACATGTCTAGTTTTCGGTTTCTTTTTGCTGGGCATGTCCATTCTAGAAAGAGAAGGCAAGCTGCATGTAAGGCCTGCATTCTATAATGTCTGTATCCACTTCCTCACGAACAAGGATGATTGGAATCCCTTGTAGCCCTTCAGAAATAAGTCAGGTCTCCCCTTAGACATCCAGAGCGGATGCCTGAGGTACCTCCGTAGATAAGCTACTATTCTGACCCAAGGCAACCTCCATTACAGGTTGGGCCTGTGGTTCAGACAACGGCCTAGAGCGAATCTCCAGACTGGTAGTCACCTCAGGAAAGATGTCAGGCCCTAGAAGTGCAGCAGAGGATTCCGACCTAGGTTCTTGGCCTTCTGCTTTCCTAATGACTCGGCTTCTAGGATTGAGGGACCCTCATAGGTGTGTACTAGACTAATGGCCCTGGAACCTTTACAAGCTTAGCCCTGGCATCATGCCACCTGACTTTAGTTCCCAGTGCCTCTATCAAGTAGAGCCGCTGGAGTGATCCCCAGGGTGAACTATTTTCCATCCACTCATCAAGATGTCTCTTAAAGAGGTCCAGTGAGGTGCTCTGCTTGATATATATGGGAAGTTTATTCCAGAGCTTGGGCAGTCTCTGTGTTATGAGACCATCCTTCTAACAAGGAATTTGAGATGCTGATTATCCAGATATATGGAAAGTGAGTTAAGCCTACTCCATACTTTTTTGGGACAAATGACTGGGAGATAGGGCAGGACTTATGGCTGTGTGAAGGCCCACATGCACTGTTGATGGCTGTCTTATGGGGACTCTGATGTCCACATTCACATTTGCCCTTCTTGGATGAAATTAAGCTTAGAATGCTCTCCAAAGTAAGAAAAGGATTCCCCAACGGGGCACTTATCTGAGCAGAAGTTTCCTTGGCAGTCAGATCATACGTATGGGAAGTGTGTTCTGTCTGGCGACAAAAGTTCTGAGGATGGTGTGTGCATATGTCACTTTTACATCCTACATCTGATAAGACTATGTGCAATGTACCATGCACTCTAGGCACTCAAGACTTTTGTAGACTGGCTGACGTCAGATCACTTGGCAGGCAATCCAACTTGGGTAAAGAACACTGCAACAGCAGAACAGAAAGACATCCTACATTTCTTCAGTCTTCAAACCTAGAACAATGCCCTGCTACTTACAGAAAAAAAATGGATGGGCCCATCATTATAAAAAGCACAAGGTATATTTTGCATGGGAAAAGTAGGTCTGGGATGAACAGTGTGGAGGAACAATATTATAAAGCATATGGTGTTTACAACTTCCCTGACTCGAACCTCCTTGGTGATGATTACAAAGTGAGCCATATAAATGCAGAATCTTCAAATAACCCCAGAAAACAGAATGGTGACTGGATGAGAAAATGGAAACTGTACAGCCCTTCAGAAAGTGTGGCCCTCCTGCAGGGAGATTACATTAGTTACCAATACCACCTAAAGAATGTCAGGCTCCATAAATCTCCTGGCAAATCAAGTCTTGGAAGACTTGTTGAAAAATTTGCATGGAACAACTTAGATATGGACAGACTTTTACTACACCCTGAGGTTCTTTAGAGGGTGGAGCACAACCACCTGAGAAGTATGGCTCAGCGATGGTTTGAAAAGTTTCAAACCACCTGCTAACACAGCCAAGGACTCGTATGCGTAGGAGTACACAAACACCCTATATAACCACAAACTGTATTGGCTCTACTGTACTTGACAGGATCAACAAATTTCTCCCATAAAAACAAGCCACCCTAGTGGGCCTAAATTATAAACAAATTATATAACAAAAGGAAGATGATATCTAACAACAAAATGGAACTTAGCAGAGAAAGGATACACCCCCCCCCCAAAGCTTGAACAAGCAAATCTGATAACCGGTAAAGTCCTTTAAAGCTAGTTATGAGACTAAATTAGCCTCCCTAGCTAAAGACAATCATAAAGCATTCTTTAGCTATGTCCAAAAACTAAAGGGGAATACCCAACTATGCGCCAAACTGATAGTGGATGGTACCACTCACACTGACCCTGAGGAAATTGCCAAGTTGTTAACAGACAGATGTGGCACTAACTTCACACCTCCTGTCCCCATCAGCCATACCCCAAAGCATACCTGACATTTATCCTCTACCCAACATCTCCACTTAACAGGTCATATCCATGCTCTCCAAACACACGGCCTCTATCGGACCAGATAGCATCGCAGGTTGCTTACTAAACCTAAAACATGACATAGCAGATCCTCTTGACACTCTAACCATAGCCTGAGCAGTGGCTTTGTTTCAGCAGAGTGGAGAACAGCAACTGTAATACCCTTGCACAAAGGGGGCCCCCCATCAACTGACTCTAGGAACTACAGACCCATAAGCCTAACCAGTCTTATCTGCAAGGCCATGGAAAGAATCATCATGGACCTTATCAACAAGGAGATAGACAACCTTCAAACTCTCGACTCAACCCAGTTTGGCTTCTTTAAGGCTAGATCATGCTTACTAAACCTGTTGGACGATTTTGAAAATGTTGCCAGATCCCTGGATGCAAAGCAGTACTTACCGCCTATCTTGACTTAGCCAAGGCTTTTGACACAATCCCCCACTCTGATATCAGAGAAACTTTCCCAGCTGGGGATTAACCCATGTGTCACTAGATGAGTAGCCAACTGCCTCACCAACACAGCCCATACTGCCAAAGTTGGGATTCCACCTCCCTCCACCAGCAGAACAGTTACCAGTGGGGTAGAACAAGGTTCCATACTGGGCCCTCTACTGTTTGGAATCTATTTATCAGACGTTGAGGTGAGAGTAGACAGCCTTTAGCTTACCAAGTTCACAGATGACTGCAAACTGGGAGCAATAGTTGAGTCCCCTAAAGATATTAGCATATTACAGGAGGGGTTAACAAATACAAATGATTTGGTGCTAAAGCCACAGTCAAACTAAATGCAAAAAGGGCATCAGTGTCCCCTTTGGTAAAGAGGCAACTCCTACAAATTACAATATAGGCAGCACCCCTCTAAGTTCTAACCCAGTGGTGCGTAACTTTTGAACACAAGTTGATGGTCTAAACTTCAATCACTACGTGCCCACAGTGGTAAGGAAAGCCTTTTATGCTGCACCCCTCATAAATAATGGCATCGCATCCAAGACCAAGGATGTTATAACTCCTCTGTACTCTGCCTTCTGACCTCTAAGAGTACAACGGCCCCTTTTGTATGTACCTTACCAGACAACTGTGGCAGTTGGAGAGAAAACAGAGGGTCCTACCCAAGAGAATACAAGGACTCCAAAACATGACCCACATGGAATGGCTGAAAGCCCATTCAATGTACTCTGTCTCCTACAGGTTGCTGAGAGGCTACCTGTACCTGGCCTACACAGCAGCCTCTGATGGAAATGCTGCATGTCTACACATCAAATGGGACAAGTGTCACTTGCTCCAGAGATCTCAACCTAGCCTGTACTTAAAACATGATAGACAGACATGCGTCTCCCAGAGACTGCTTACACAACACTCCGGAATAACTCCCAGTTCACATTAAGCAGAGCTCCTCAATGACTAAGCGCAACCTATACTACTAGATGGGAGACCATAAATTTACCCCTGGAGTGGCACTTATGCCCCTCATGGACAGGGGCAGCTGGTGCTGATCACAGATTCACTCTGCAAGCAAACCGCAAACTATCCAACAATTGTAAATTAGGGAACACAGGTATTACATGGCTAGGCTTGTAAAGGCCTTAGGGCCATTAGCCTAGTGGCTTCCTGTGAACCTATTTTAACAGTGAGCTGCACAGAACATATCTGTTTTGTAATTCCCAACCAGAAAAGTGAAATGTTTAGATCTAAATATCAAGTTTCCTTTTTTCGGCATGTGAGAGTTTATCAGGGTGCAAACTGTTTCCCTTAACATCCTTAAGAGTATCTATCAGTGGAGAAAAGTACAGTTTTGTACCTACCATAAGTGTAGATGTCCGAGAGGTATGCATCTGCAGTCCTAACATATGGGTTGTCCTGCCTCAGGCAGCCCTTCGGTCGGCCGGATTCCAAAGTCTGGGTCTGGCCTCGGCTGATGTCGCACTTCACCCGACGTCATAGCTGCTGTGTATTGGGTATAAAGGCATCAGCCGATGCCATTTTCCTCAGTGTTTCTTGCCCCAGATGCCAGGTGCCCTCTAGGAAGGCTAAATTTGGATAAATGCAAATGATTCCAAACAGTAGAGAGCAAACAATATAAAAATGTATATACAAACAAATACACCATAATAGATTCCCCCAGCTAGCTACAAGATGGGCAAATACCCTAGGAGTACCACAGAGGGGAAGGAGGGCGGGTAATCCTGACTGCAGATGCATACCTCTCGGACATCTACATTTATGGTAGGTACAAAACTGTACTATGTCCTTCAAGGATACATCTGCAGTCCTAACATATGGGTAGAATACCATAGCCAAACTGGGGGAGGAGGTACTAAGATAGTGATGGTGTAGTTAAGATCCCTTGCAAAACAGCAGTTGCAAAACCTGCTCGGGATCTGGAGTATAAAGGAAGATTATAATGCTTGGCAAATGTATGCACGGAGCTCCAAGTAGCAGCTTCTAAAATGTCTTTGGTAGCCACTCCTCGTAGGAAAGCTGTAGTAGTGGCTGTAGCCCTTGTGGAGTGAGGTCTGATGTTTTCTGGAGTTATCTTTCTATGAAGAGTAACAAAATCTAATGCAATTTCCTATCCATTTTGAGATTGTCTGTTTTGAAATTGCTTTTCCTTGCATTCCTGTTGCATATGCTACCAGAAGCTGGTCAGTTTTTCTGTTGGTCTTAGTTCTGTCCAGATAGTAGCGTAATTGCCTGTGCACATCCAAGGTATGCAGTAGTCTTTCCCCCCTGTTCTGTGGGTTGGGGAAGAATGTTGGTAGGTGGATTGCTTGGTTCAATGATACTCTGGAGACCACTTTTGGCATAAAAGTAGGGTTAGTTCTCAAGGACACTCTATCCTGATGGAAGATAAGGAAGGGCTGTACTGCCATTAATGCCTGTAATTCAGAAACCCTCCTTGCTGAAGTGATTGCAAGCAGGAAAGCAGTTTTCCAAGATAAGAACTGTAATTCTGCTGTTGCTGCTGGCTCAAAGGGGGAAGTGTTAACTTTTCCAGCACAAAGTTAAGGTCCCATGTAGGCAAAGGTGGCTTCCTTGGAGGCTTTACATTTTTAATTCCTCTCAGAAACTGCCTGAGTAGAGGATGAGAGTGGAGGATCCATGTTGTATTCTGCTGAAATTGCTGATGCATGAATCTTAATGGAGGAGTAAGACAGGCCATTGTGGAAAAGTTCTGCTAAGTATTCCAGGATGTTAGCTATGTTTGCTAATGATACATTTTCTCCTTTTGCTGCATTCCAAATGAGGTATCTTTTCCATTTGGCTGAATAAGTCTTCCTTGTGGAGGGTCTGCGAGCCTCCAGGATAATGTCTTTAACCCTCTGAGATAAATCTGGGTTATTTTGTTTTATGTTATATTCCAAGCAGCTAGCTGTAGTGTTTTCAAGTTTGGATGCAGGATCTTGTAGTTGTTCTGTGTTAGAAGTAAAGGACATAGAGGTAGAGGCCATGCGTGTGTCCGAGACATACTCCTCAGTAGCGGGTACCAATGCTGCCTCGGCCAGTCTGGAGCCATCAGGATTATCCTTGGGTGATCTTCTTTGATCTTCAGTAGGACTTTGTGCATCAAAGGAAGAGGTGGGAATGCATATGCTGTCAGGTTTTCCCAACTGAAGGATAGGGAGTCCACCTTCCAAGCAAGTGGGTGGTATGTCCTTGTGCAGAATTTCCTCAATTGGTGGTTGTGTGGGGATGCGAACAGGTCTATTTCTGGTAGTCCCCATTTCTTTGTAATGGTTTTGAAGATGTCTGGATGCAGCATTCATTCGTGGGCATCCGTGGTAGTTCTGCTTAAGGTGTCTGCTAGTGAATTTTCTTTTCCTGGCACAAATTTGACCTGGAGTTGAATGTTGAGGTTCAGGGCCACATTCCACAGGTCCATTGCCATCCGGCATAGAGGATATGAGTGTGTACCTCCCTGTTTGTTGATATACCACATGACTGTGGTGTTGACCGTCCTTATCAGCAAGTGACCCTGTTGAAGAAAAGGTCTGAATGTCTGGATTGTCTGTTTCACTGCCAGCATCTCCTTTTGATTTATGTGTAGATTCAGCTGGTCTTGTGTCCATAGGCCTTGTATACACTTGTCCACCATGTGTGCCCCCCAGCCTAGGTCTGAGGCATCCGTGGTGATGGTCTGGCTTGGATGAGGTTTGTGGAAAGGCAGTCCTCTGTTTAACTGACAGGCCTGAGCCCACCACAGGAATTCTTGCTTCAGGCATGGAATTATTGGAATCTGGGCTTCTAGACTGCGCTTGTGTTGAGACCATACATTCCTTAGGTACCATTGCAACTTTCTCATATGCAGCCTGGCATGCGGAATCAATATTATGCAGGATGCCATGTAACCCAAGGCTTGCAGGACTTTCCTTGCTGTAAGCTGGATCTGTGTTGTTAATGCCATGAAATAGAGTGGTAGTTGCTTTTGTTTTTCTGCTGTGAGAAATGCCATCTGATTTAATGCGTCCACTTCTGCACCCAAGAATGTTATCCTTTGGGATGGTACCAGCCTTGACTTTTTCATGTTGACTGTGTATCCCAGGGCTTGCAGCAGTTGTATAACCTTTTCCAAATCTTTTGTTAATTTGGTCTTGTTGTCCGCTTGTATTAGGGCAGTCGTCCAGGTATGGATAAATCTGAATTCCCTGAAGCCTGCAATGAGCAATTACTGATGCCAGGCATTTCGTGAATACTCTGGGCGCAGTAGATAAGCCAAAGGGCAATGCTGAGAATTGATAATGCTCTGATCCTGCAAGAAATCTGAGGTATCTTCTGCAATCTGGTCGTATAGGGACATGCAGGTATGCCTCCTTGAGATCTAGAGTCACCAGCCAAGACTCCTTGCCCAGCACGGGAAGAAGTTGCTGTAGGGTCAGCATTTTGAATTTTGGAACAATGAGATATGTGTTCAGAGCGGACAGGTTGAGAATAGGCCTCCATTGATTTTCTTTCCTTGGTACCAGGAAAAGTCTGGAGTAAAATCCTTGCCCTTGTTCCATAGGCGGTACCTTTTCTATAGCTCTCATCCTTAGTAGGTGGTTGATTTGTCCTAGAGCGTTTGTTTTTTGGTTTGGTGGTAGGTTTGGCATTCCTCTCTTTTTTGGTAGAGTGTGGAAGTGAAACCTGTAGCCTTTGTCTATTGTCTGTAAAATCCATTTGTCTCCTGTAATGTAATGCCAGTTTACGGAAAATAAGGCTAGCTTTCTGCCCAAGGGTGCTTCCAGTTGTTCCCTGGTAGGCGGTATCAGAGCCAAGTCATTGTGTCTGTCCTGTGGAAGTGGTCGTAGCTGAATCTGTGGCAGTACTTCTCTAGTTGTTAGGCTGCCACTGACGTCCCCTGTAGGCACCTCTGGATTGACCTCTGCCTCTTGGGCGCCTATTTCAACCTCTCTTGTGCTCTGGAGGTGTCTGGAAAGGACCAATTCTTCGAAGGCCAATTTCTACTAAACCTCGGAGGTTGGACCTGTAAGAAATCCTTGACTGTTTGGACAGATTTTGCTTTTTCTTCCATCTTCTTTAGCACTTGCTGTGCAGGGGAGCCAAACAAACTTTGTTTCTCCATAGGAGCATCTAGGAGCTTTGACTTAACATGGTCTGGTAAGGATTGCTCTTTTAACCAGGCATGCCTTCTAATCACTGTTGCAGTCATAGCTGATCTAAAGGAAGCCTCCAGTGCATCATAGCCACATTTTAAGGAATGATTACTGACCTGCTAAGTGTTATGTACCAAATCCTGAAGGGACTTACGGTCTATAGGTTCAGGAGAGGACAGTTTTTTATTTAGCTGGTCTAACAAAAATTCCTGATACTGAATCATGTGGAATTGACAGTTTAAGGCCCTGGCCGAAAGAGTAGCAGAAGTATAAACTTTTTTACCCCATCTCTCTAATGCTCTAGATTCTCTTTCAGAGGGGAGGGGGTTTTTGGCAGAGGCAGCTGCTACAGCTTTGGGGCCCTGTGAAATGATTTCAGGATCTGCAATAGGAGCCTTATACAAGTGAAAGTGTGTGTCCGGGACCCTGTAATATCTGTCGGGCTTGGCAGGGGCCGGAGGAAGAGAGTCAGGGGCAGTACAGGCATCATTATATGCATCATCAACAACTGTTAGTACTGGAGGAATGGCTAAAGGCCTATGCTGTGGTAAATGTAAAAAGGTCCTTAGCCTTTTCCTTGAATTTGAAAAATCCTGGCCCTGCCATTGAAAATGCTCTCTCATAGCATGTAAGGTTTCCCCAAAAGAAAATTCTTCAGGAGGAGAGGCAGAAGGAATGGAGTCTTCTGCATCAGAATCCTCATAAGGAGAATATGGGCCTTCTGGAGGGTCTGAGTTTTCTGAATCATCTGAGGAATAGTCTGTAGAAACAGGATCCGGGGGCTCAGTTCTAGGCCTCTTCTCTGGAGGGGGTTGAGAGGCCCTGTCTGGGTGAGGTTGGGATCCCCTGATCAAAGAAATGAGATCCTCAGCCAGGCTGAGCATTTGGGAACTAGAGGTAGGCCTGTGTGAGGGGGTTTTAGCAGGCAAGGCCTTAGAAGATTTAGCTGCTTTTGCCCTAGAAAAAGCCTTGATAGACATAGATGCAGGGGGCCTAGCAGCTCCACGTGCAGGAGTAGATATGTCTAAAGGAATAGTATCTGATAAGTCCTGGGTGCCTGCTACAGCAGGGGAAATTTCAGTAGCAGATTCAGCCATACTCTGTGAGGCCTCGGCTATCGGAAGCATGCTTTCGGCCGAAGGAAGAACCGAAGACTCTGTTTCAGCCGAAACCGAGACACTCGCGGTTGGCTTAACCGTGGTTTCAGCCGAAACCGCGGACCGCGAGCGTCGGTCCTTTTCCTTACGCTTTTTAGCTAATTGTGAAGTCGGAGTCTCCGACGGCATTTTGTAAGCAAAAGCGGGACCAAAAAACTCCTCCGCAAACTCCGACCGTCTAAGTGTCCGTCGGTTGAAGGAAGCACAGGCTAGACAAGCTGATACGTCGTGGCCTGGGCCTAAGCAAGGAAGGCAGTAAGAGTGGAAATCCTTATGAGGTATTTGTTTCCCATAAGTTAAACAATTATTTACTTTTTCTGACATCGGCTGAGGCAAGAAAGAGTCCCCAACGGGGTACTTAGCTTTTTAGAAGTCTTCGGTAGTAGAAATCTCTGGATCTGACCGACCCGCACTTGCGAACAGCTTCTGCTTCGGGCACCACACGGCAAGAAAGACTGGGGAAAATGGCGTCGGCTGATGCCTTTATACCCAATACACAGCAGCTATGACGTCGGGTGAAGTGCGACATCAGCCGAGGCCAGATCCAGACTTTGGAATCCGGCCGACCGAAGGGCTGCCTGA
Organism: Protopterus annectens; assembly: GCF_019279795.1. NCBI lineage: Eukaryota > Metazoa > Chordata > Ceratodontiformes > Protopteridae > Protopterus > Protopterus annectens. The sequence continues at coordinate 441,774,643 of NC_056747.1, read as the reverse complement.
GGTAGGGCAACCCATATGTTAGGACTGCAGATGCATCCTTGAAGGACATCCACAGGTTGGCTGGCTCCAGTGACATGTATTCCACCCTTGGCCTCTACTGGAGGAAAGAAAATCACATGCCAAATGCCCTTTTCCTGCATGGCTTTCATGAATTCCTTGAAACTACAGTCCTTACTTCCCAAGGATTGAGTGATGCTAGACAACCATACTTCCCCTCTCAACCATATATGGAGACAACTGCTCTTGTAAAAAAAGAAACCATCAGATTCTTCTTGGTGGAGGACCACAGACAGACAGTAAGAGAAAAGTACAGTTTTGTACCTACCATAAATGTAGATGTCCGATAGGTATGCATCTGCAGTCATAACATATGGGCTGTCCTGCCTCTGGCAGCCCTTCGGTCGGCCGGATTCCAAAGTCTGGGTCTGGCCTCGGCTGATGTCGCACTTTCCCAGACGTCAGAGCTTCTGGGGTATAAAGGCATCAGCCGACGCCATTTTCCTCAGTGTTTCTTGCCCCAGATGCCAGGTGCCCTCTAGGAAGGCTAAATTTGGAGAAAAGTAGAAAATTCCAAATAGTAGCAAACAATATATATACATATATACATACAAACAAATACACCATAATAGATTCCCCCAGCTAGCTGAAAGAGGGGTAAGCACCCTAGGAATACCACAGAGGGGAAGGAGGGTGGGTAATCCTAACTGCAGATGCATACCTATCGGACATCTACATTTATGGTAGGTACAAAACTGTACTATGTCCTTCAAGGATGCATCTGCAGTCATAACATATGGGTAGAATACCATAGCCAAACTGGGGGAGGAGGTACTAAGATAAGGATGGTGTAGTTAAGATCCCCTGTAAAACTGCAGTTGCAAAAGCTGCTCGGGATCTGGAGTATAAAGGTAGATTGTAATGCTTGGCAAATGTATGCACGGAGCTCCAAGTAGCAGCTTCTAAAATGTCCTTGGTAGCCACCCTCGTAGGAAAGCTGTAGTGGTGGCTGTGGCTCTTGTGGAATGAGGCCTGATATTTTCAGGAGCTGTCTTTCCATGAAAAGAGTAGCAGAAACGAATGCAATTTCCTATCCATTTTGAAATTGTCTGTTTGGAAATTGCTTTTCCTTGCACTCCAGTTGCATATGCTACAAAAAGTTGGACAGTTTTTCTGCTGGTTTTAGTTCTGTCCAGATAGTAGCGTAGTTGTCTGTGTACATCCAAGGTGTGCAATAGTCTTTCCCCCTTGTTCTGTGGGTTAGGGAAGAACGTAGGCAAATGAATAGCTTGGTTCAAGGATACCCTGGATACCACCTTTGGCATGAAAGTAGGATTGGTTCTCAGAGACACTCTATCCTGGTGAAAAATAAGGAAAGGCTGCATTGCCATTAATGCCTGTAACTCGGATACTCTTCTTGCTGAAGTGATTGCCTGAAGGAAAGCAGTTTTCCAAGATAAAAACTGTAAGTCTCCTGATGCTGCTGGTTCAAAAGGGGGTAGTGTTAATTTTTCCAGCACAAAATTGAGATCCCATGCAGGCAGAGGGGGTCTCCTTGGAGGTTTTACATTTTTGATCCCTCTTAAAAATTGTCTGAGGAGAGGGTGAGAGAAGATAGGAGGATCCATATTGTACTCTGCTGAAATTGCTGAAGCATGAATCTTAATGGAAGAATAGGACAGGCCATTGTGGAACAGTTCTGCTAAGTATTCTAGGATGTGTGCTAGGTTTGCCAGTGTGACATCTGTACCCTTTGATGTGCTCCAAATGAGGAATCTCTTCCATTTAGCTGAGTATGTCTTCCTTGTGGAGGGTCTGCGAGCCTCCAGGATAATGTCCTTGACCCTCTGAGATAAGACAGTTTGGTTTTGTTTTAAACAATTTTCCAGGCAGTTAGCTGCAGTGTTTTCAAGTTTGGATGCAGGGTCTTGAAGTTGTTCTGCGTTAGAAGAAGAGGTCATAGGGGTAGAGGCCATGAGTTCGCCCGAGACATGCTTCTCAGTAGCGGATACCAGTGCTGCCTTGGCCAGTCTGGAGCTATTAGTATCACCTTTGGCTGTTCCTCCCTGATCTTCAGCAGAACTTTGTACAGCAATGGGAGAGGTGGGAATGCATACACTGTTAGGGCATTCCAGTTGAAAGAGAGAGTCCACCCTCCAGGCTTGTGGGTGGTATATCCTTGAGCAGAATTTCTTCAGTTGGTGGTTGAGTGGGGAGGCGAACAGGTCTATCTCTGGCATTCCCCATTTGTTTGTTATGAGTTTGAAGATGTCTGGATGCAGCATCCATTCGTGAGCATCCGTGGTAGTTCTGCTTAAGCTGTCTGCTAGTGAATTCTCTTTTCCTGGTACGAATTTGGCCTGCAGCTGGATGTTGAGATTCAGGCCTAGGTTCCACAGATCCATTGCCATCCGGCATAAAGGATAGGAATGCGTGCCTCCTTGTTTGTTTATGTACCATATGACTGTGGTATTGTCTGTCCTTATCAGCAGATGTCCTTGCTGGAGGAATGGTTTGAATGCCTCGATTGCATGCTTCACTGCCAGCATCTCCTTTAGGTTTATGTGCAAGTTTAGCTGGTCTTGAGACCATAGGCCTTGGATACACTTGTCCTCCATGTGTGCTCCCCATCCTAGGTCTGAGGCGTCCGTGGTGATGGTCTGCCTTGGTTGTGGTTTGCTGAAAGGCAACCCTCTGTTGGACTGGCAGGCCTGAGCCCACCACAAGAATTCCTTTTTCAGGCATGGAATGATTGGTATCATGGTTTCTAGACTGTGCCTGTGTTGAGACCATACATTCCTTAGGTACCACTGTAATTTCCTCATATGCAGCCTGGCATGCGGGATCAAGATTATGCAGGATGCCATGTAACCCAGGGCCTGTAGGACTTTCCTTGCAGTAAGCTGAGCTTGTCTTGTCAGAGCCATGAAGTAGTCTGGGAGTTGCTTTTGTTTTTCTTCTGTGAGAAAGGCCATCTGAGTTATTGTGTCCAGATCCGCTCCCAAAAAGGTTATCCTTTGGGATGGCACTAGTCTTGACTACTGGATGTTGACTGTGTATCCCAAGGCCTGTAACAGGTGAATGACATAGGCCAAATCCTTTATTAGTTTTGTCTTGTTGTCCGCTTGTATTAGGCAGTCGTCCAGGTATGGGTAGATTTGAATTTCCTGAAGCCTGCAATGTGCAATTACTGATGCCAGGCATTTCGTGAATACTCTGGGCGCAGTAGATAAGCCAAAGGGCAATGCTGAGAATTGATAATGCTCTGATCCTGCAAGAAATCTGAGGTGTCTTCTGCAATCCGGTCGTATAGGGACGTGCAGGTATGCCTCCTTGAGATCTAGAGTCACCAGCCAAAACTCCTTGCCCAACATGGGAAGAAGTTGCTGTAGGGTCAGCATTTTGAATTTTGGCACAATAAGATATGTGTTTAGTGCGGACAAGTCGAGAATAGGCCTCCATTGGTTTTCTTTTCTTGGTACAAGGAATAGTCTGGAGTAAAATCCTTGGCCTTGTTCCATAGATGGTACCCTTTCTATCGCTTTCATCTGAAGTAAATTGTTGATTTGTCTTAAAGCCTCTGGCTTCTGGTTTGGTGGAAGGTTTGGCATTCCGCTCCTTTTTGGTAAAGTGTGGAAGTGAAACCTGTATCCTTTTGTCTATTGTTTGCAATGTCCATGTGTCTTTTGTAATGTAATGCCAGTTTTTCGAGAATAAAGCCAGCTTTCCGCCCAAGGGTGCTTCCAGTTGTTCCCTGGTAGGCGGAATCAGAGTCAAGTCATTGTGTCTGTCCTGTGGAAGTGGTTGCAGTTGCAGCTGTGGCTGTACTCCTCTGGTTGGCAGGCTGCCATTGACGACCCCTGTAGGCACCCTTTGATTGACCTCTGCCTCTTGGGCGTCTATTCCTGCCCCTCTGTGCTCTGGAGGTGTCTGGAAAGGACCAATTCTTTGAAGGCCAGTTTCTGCTGAACCTCGGAGGTTGAACCTGCAGAAAATCCTTTACTGTTTGCACAGATTTTGCTTTTTCTACCACTTTCTTTAGAATCTCCTGTGCAGGGGAGCCAAATAAACTTTGTTTCTCCATTGGAGCATCTAGTAGTTTAGCCTTGGCAAGGACTGCTCTTTTAGCCAGGCATGCTTCCGAATTACTGCCCCAGTCATAGCTGATCTAAATGAAGCCTCCAGTGCATCATAGCCACATTTTAAGAAATGATTACTGACCTGCTGAGAGTTGTGTACCAAATCCTGAAGGACCTTACGGTCTAAAGGTTCAGGAGAAGAAAGCTTTTTATTCAGCTGGTCTAACAAATATTCCTGGTACTGTATCATATGGAATTGACAGTTTAATGCCCTGGCAGAAAGAGTAGCAGATGTATAAACCTTTTTACCCCATCTCTCTAATGCTCTTGACTCTCTTTCAGAGGGTAGGGGGTTTTTGGCAGTGGCAACACCTTTTGGGCCCTGAGAAATAGTTTCTGGGTCTGCAACATGGGCTTTATACAAGCGGAAGCGAGAATCCAGGACCCTGTAATATCTGTCAGGTTTGGCAGGGGCCGGGGGGGAGAGAATCAGGGGCAGAACTGACATCATTATATGCATCATCAACTACAGTTAGCACAGGTGGTATGGCTAAAGGCCTATGCTGTGGCAAATGTAAAAATGTCCTTAATCTTTTTCTAGAATCAGAAAAATCCTGACCCTGCCATTGAAAGTGTTCCCTCATTGAGTGTAAAGTCTCCCCAAAGGAAAATTCTTCAGGAGGGGAGGCAGAAGGAATAGAGTCTTCTGCATCTGAATCCTCATAAGGTGAATATGGCCCTTCCTGATGGTCTGATAAATCAGATCCATCCGAGGAGTAATCAGAGGAGAGAGGTTCAGGGGGTTCAGTCCTAGGCCTTTTGTCAGGAGGAGGGTGAGAGGCCCTGTCTGGGTGAGGTTGGGAACCCCTAATCAAAGATATAAGGTCCTCAGCAAGGCTAAGAATCTGAGAACTTGAAGAAGGTCTCCGAGTAGATTTAGCAGATAAAGCTTTTGAAATTTTGGCAGCTTTAGCCCTGGAGAAGGCCTTAATAGACATAGAAGCAGGGGGCCTAGCTGCCCCACGTGCAGGAGTAGAAATGTCCAATGGAATGGTGTCGGACAATTCTTGTACGCTTGCTTCTTCGGTAGGGATTTCTGAGGCCGACTCAGCCGGGGCATCTCTGGCCTCGGTTGTCGGAGGTATGTTTTCGGCAGAAGTAAGAACCGAGGACTCGGTTTCAGCTGAAACAGAGACGCTCGCGGTAGGCCTAACCGTGGTTTCAGCCGAAACCGCGGGCCGCAAGTGTCGGTCCTTTTCCTTGCGTTTTTTGGCCAAATGTGTAGTCGGAGTCTCCGACGGCATTTTATATGCAAAAGCGGATCCAAAAAACTCTTCTGCAAACTCCGACCAACGTCTAAGAGTCCGTTGGTTGAAGGAGGCACAGGCTAAACAAGCTGATACGTCGTGGTCTGGGCCTAAGCAAGGAAGGCAGTAAGAATGGAAATCCTTATGAGGTATTTGTTTCCCACAAGTTAAACAATTATTTACTTTGTCTGACATCGGCTGAGGCAAGAAAGAGTCCCCAACGGGGTACTTAGCTTTTTTAGAAGTCTTCGGTAGCTGAAATCTCTGGATCTGACCGACCGGCACTTGCGAACAGCTTCTGCTTCAGGCACCGCGCGGCAAGAAAGACTGAGGAAAATGGCGTCGGCTGATGCCTTTATACCCCAGAAGCTCTGACGTCAGGGAAAGTGCGACATCAGCCGAGGCCAGACCCAGACTTTGGAATCCGGCCGACCGAAGGGCTGCCTAAGGCAGGACAACCCATATGTTATGACTGCAGATGCATCCTTGAAGGACATCTTCAACAGATTATTTTCCTCTGTTAAAGATGGAAAATATGCAATGAGAAGGGAAAATGGAGAGCTTCAGGGACAGACACAGAACTGCATATCAGACGTCCTGGAGATCTGTACAAAAGATAAAGCTGTCAATCTGTTAATACCTGACAAAATTTCTGTAATTAAGTTTGTGCTGCAAAAGCATCTCAAAAGTAAGACTTATTCCTAGAAACTAACCAGCAAGCTTGTGGAGAACACACAGGGTTGGAGAATAAATAGTTTACTTATTCACCAGCAGCTAGACGAGTGACAGCTCGTCACATAACAGAGGCACACATTACAAGTACTATGCAACCTAAAGTGAATTGAACACTGGAATGGCACAGGACTACAGTACTTGCTGAAATGCAAGTTTGCACACAAGTTCAGTCATTTACTACCAGAAGCTGAACAAGCATTTCAATACCTAAAGGTGTGGAGAGATCAATGGCCTGAAACTAGGAGAAAGCAACCTACCCCACTGATGGAGAATCTAAAAGAAAACTGGACTCAAGGACTAAATTTAAGTCAGAGGTCCAGAGCCTGGGAATCCTAGCTCCTTTTCCTCAACTACAATAGCCCCCATCAATACTGTGTTCCATGATTAAGAGGAATGACAGGCATTCAGGTCTTGTCAACAGATGCTCTCAACAGGTACTCTTTCTCTCTCTCTTTGAAATATGATGCAAACACAGTGGATCATCTTCTCACCTAAACCATTAGGGAAAGCAGAAGTGAAAAAGGCATCAGACGAATAAAATCAGACTCCTCTACATTGGGTTCAATATGAATAATCATGTCTTCGTTAAAAAGAATTTGACTACTCAAATCCAAAATATGTAAAACAATTAAATCAATGTTCCCATGGTTACAAAACAAAAATTTGCAGGGTACAGTTGCCCCAGCCTCTCTGACTTGAAGGTAAAGTCCCCCTTACCACCAAACTTTGCACTCCAAGATCAAATTTGAAAAGGGAGAAAGTGAGGATAACACCTTCTCACTGTTTTCCAAGTCTAACTGCATGACAGAACACAAGCGATCTTTCAGGTTTGACTTTCAGTAATCAACTGGCCAATAACAGTGGGGCATCCCTATAGTTCCTCTACCTTTTACTTATCTCATGTTTGGCAAACTTTTGCAGTCTTTTCAGCTTTTTTTTTCTCCTTTGACATTAAGATTCAGTGGTTGCCAAATATTGTGCAATAAAGCAGGCCTCATGTTTCTCCCATCTCTTGTGCCCGGTTACATGAATGAATGGTTGGCAGTGCTGACAATTATTACATCATACTCCAGTCAGTAATGAACCTAGTGAATGAAGAATTTGGTTAGAAAATATATCTATGTGCATCAGAAGCAGCCAGCCATTTCTTGGATGGCTGCTAAGTAGATGGAGAAACTAAGGGCTTCACACCATCTCAACCATGCATGAAGTTGCTGAAGCGGGATGAAGAAAGTTCCTCTCCTTAGTAAGAAACTTGATAAGCTGTGGGTCAAGATGTAATGAGGTTCAAGCATGAACTCACTGTAGAAGCGAAGAAGAGCTAAAGTTATGCAGCACAGAAAAAATTAAAATGATCAAACCATTTCAATGAAAATTAGACATTCTTTTTATTATAATAAACACCATAACAGTTTTCAAATGGTAAGAGTATGCTCTTTCAGAGAAAAAAAAATGCACCAAGGTGTTTAAAGAAAAAAATTGTCATATGACTACTACATTTAGTAGCCAAAAACAGACAGGTGACCAGCCAGGATAAATATACCATTAGTCCTCCACATCTCAAAAGCAGAACCAAAGTTGATTGCAAACACTTCTCCTCAAATTTGGCTGCCTGCTTTTTAATGGTCATTTTAATTTTTTTCTTTCAAAACACTCTGATTTTTGTCTGCTAAACAAAGATATTAGAACACATATACAATAATAACAAATGAGACATTTTTTTAGCCCATGGCCCTAACCATGACTTTAAAAACAATTTAAATTAAAACAAACATTAGTAAAGCCCACCAGGCCGCAATGCTGCTCAGGCTGTCTGCTTAACCTGATGTAAAAGCATGAGAAGAGAAAAGAAAACAAAAAAAACAAACAAAAAAAAAAAAAACACTTTAGCAGGGCACCTTGTGCTTATCACACACACACCTACTCAGATATACAAAAAAAAAATACATTTTATTACAAGTGATATCCCAGACCCCTTAAAAGAAATTATTCTATAAAGGGCGTGAGGGTTACAGTAACAACCTGGGGAATGGGGGTGGGGTTACTTAGCTGCTAATTTAGAGGGCTATGCACACTGCATCAATATTAACAGAAATCAACACTGCTTACAAAACAATAACGATTTTAAACTGCATGAAACCCAGATAACTGTTTTCCCAAATAAAACTAGTAAAACAATTCTGGCGACACAATCCTACAATGTTAACTGCTGATAAAATTACACAGCAAATTATATTTCCAATCTCTTTTGGTCTTGAACAAGGGAACTAAACATTCCAACTGTACATGTCGTTTCATTCAAAATAATCTGAGAAGCAGCAGATGTAGCCTCCCCTGAAGTCCACACCCCATGATTTTTGTAAAACAAACATATAAGCACAACCTACAGCAGCAAGGCGGCATAACAGCAGAACCCTCCCTCATAAAAGGTGCATTCAGCTAGTTGCTTTTTTTTTTTTTGTAACACACTGGAACAGAACAGAGAATCTTCCGATAAAATGAAGCTAACTGGTAAGTGAAAAGGAACACTCTTAACTGAATTTAACAGCATGCCTACTCCTCTGTTCCAGTTTTTCTGGCAGCACCATAGCAAATCTAGTGCTCGTAAGGCAGTAGCTTGGGTATGGTACACTACAAAGAGTACTCTTATCAGAAGAGGAAGGACGGTCTCTTTCACACTTCCAATGTGAGCTACTGCAGAAGGCAATCCAATACAGCCAGTGTACAAAACAGAACTAGCCAGTCTCCACACTTATGTGCGTTCTTGCACTAATCCATGGGCAATAAGGAGAGAGAACAAAAAAAATCATTAAAGTATTTAATAATTTAATAGGCTCAGACTCTGCATCCTGGCTTTTGCTGAGGAGTCCTTTCCCGTGGGGAATACCCCAAAGGTCTTTCCCACGCTTGTCATCAGGTGGCTCTACAATGTGTAACTTGCAATGACTAGTAAGTGCCACAGAAGGCTGGGTATAGCTGGGAGGTTTCTGGAAAACAAGGAGCTTTAGCACATAAGGTTGGGAGATGGCAATGGAAAAAAATACACAGAATAGCTCTTGGTTAACAGCCAAGAAATAAGCATGGGAAGAAAGCCTATAGAATCAGGATCAATACACAGACTTGGGTTGCTAACCATCTATATGAAATAAGCAAGTGAACTGATAAACTTAGTATATGGCTTTTTATTATCAAGTTTTAAATAATGAAACTGGTACAATGCCAAAACTTCATTACTAAGCTCTTTATGAAGTGATATTTTTCTAATGGTGGTTGCCGAAGACGCAGCTGCATCACAGCCATCCTACTGGATAAGACCAGAAAAAAATAAGCCAGATATTTGTGAATATGATAGTGGTGGCAACACTGTAAACAAAGGAGCTGAACACGGGGAAAATCCAAAGTTCATCACTTGCTAGAAAGCAGTTTTCTTTGTTACACAGTCAAAATGCAATGATTTCCTGTTGGATAGCTACATGACAGACTGAATACTAGGCCACTGGATATTTTCACATGAACTAGGAAGAAAACAATTGACAAAGATTTGCATAGGCTACTGGAGTACTAGAAGTGCACTGGAGGTAGTCAGTGTAGGGGGAGCTGGAGGGCAGTGTCTTACAATGAATCCAGAATGGACCACAGCGGAATGCATTAACTTTCTGTAGCAGATTCAAAGCAATCTAGGTAAGAGCTAGGGATGAGAAGCAGGATTAGCACAGAATCGTTAAAGCACCAATCACCACTGTGCACTGGGGTAAAACGCTGGTATCAACAGCTGTTTCCATAAAATGTGTGCGTGCATACATTATATATATATATATATTACATTACACACACACACTTAAAACAAGACAACTCAAAAAATACATCAGTAACAAACTAAGGGAAAATGGCATTTCGTTTCAGAGCATAATGCTAATAAGTTGTGTACCAAACTGCATCAAGAAGAAATTAAATTTTACATACTGTACTTTGACAGTTTACGTCCTGCTGTTGGGACAGTAGTGGTGCTGTACATTTTCCAACACTTCATATTACTTCATATAACTTAAACCTTCCTTAGTCAGTGTTACACAAACAAAACTTCACATGACTAAGCAGTTTTAAATGGAAAATGATGGCTATATTCTACCAGAGAATATATTACAGGGCAATCCAAATTGCTGCTGCTTACAAATCTGCTTTACCTAGACTGCAGAACATGCTACTGAGACAAAGACATATACATTACTTATAGTGAAAACCAATTACTACTAATCCTCCTGAGAAACAATATTGGTGTAACCAATGCTACAAAAAGTGTTAAAATAAAATGTAAGGATATACAAATCTGCCTTTGTGTCCTTGAAGCCTAAAGGATGTCTTTGCACAACCCTGTAAAGTCTATGCATTTTAACAAGAACATTGTTGGAACATTTGCTCCTGGTTGCACTGAAGAAATATAGGCAGCATGAAGGTAGAAAGTCATGCATCAATGCTGAAAAGACTGTTAAACCTGGGTTTCAATGTCTCACTGAAATGTATGCAAACCTTTTAATTCAATTCTTGGTCAGACCAGGAACCATATTTCTACAAAAACACACCTTAACTAGAAAAAGGTAGGGGTGGGGAATTTATTTGCAATGAACAGAAAAAAAATGTTTTCAAACTATGAAAAGAAGCTGTAGTATCTCTGGCAAGTCTCAGAAAGCTAAATGCTCTCATCACTTTTTATCATTTTACTGTGCTTTGCCAAGATACTATTTTCAAGTGCTGTATCAAAAATGGAGGCCGTTACCTGGGACTGACCAAGAATTTTCTAAGGAAGACAAGTCATCCTAGTTGCCCAACTTCACAGAAGTTTATGATGCCATGCCACTCTGAAGGGTAGTTTTACTGATACTTCCCACTGTTGGAGTAGGACGAGTGTGTATGCATTCAACACACAAGAGGCAAGACAGTCACCTAAAAGCAAGCACATGTAATATGTAACAGAAAAAGTAAAGATGTTTAGTGGTAAAGTGAAAGATAATTAGACTACAGGATATGCAGGTCTGAGGCAAACAGTCAATGCACAATGTGTAGAAAATGTACCTTGTCAAAATACTAGGGCAGACCACTTTATAATGAGCATACAAGTCTCTGTGACAAAACAGAATAGTGAACTAATATACGAGACCATCACTCAAAAAAATGATGTAGGTATACTCCCAACCAATATAATGAAACATGAGTGAAATGACAGTACAGGACATACTTTTCAAACTAGCAATCCATTCAAGCACGCACCACCAGCAAAAGGGAGAAATCAAACTGTACATTGATTTCCTTTCATGAAAAAAAAATGGACCATGTGCTCAGTGGACAGCATCTTGCACATAACTGCACACTGAACATATTTACTTTGAGCTACTGGAATCACAGAACCTCAGTGTTTATAAAGTTCTCCACATAAAAATGTAAAACTTAAGATTCAGATCCCATTTCTGGATTCTTAGGCCTTTTTTTGTCATATCAAGTGTTCAGTATTTCTTACTAATAATGAAACTCGTAGTTCAATTCACCCAATGAAACAAAATCCACAGCCTTCCTCACTGAAGTTTTTAAATTTCTTGGCAGTGAGCTGCTACAGGTACAATGTACTGCCCAGAGAGACATACTGCACTTTTTCTACACCACCTTAAAAAAAAAAAAAAAAAAACTCTACACAAACAGGGACCTGAAACCTCAACACCTTTTACAAGATGATGTAAGCAAACACTGACTTTTACCACCTTTTCCAGTATACAGCACACAACTCTGTAGACAGACAATGCACAATGACAGCCCTCTCTTTTTACCATATGATTATTCATTACTTATGTTTTAATTTGTAGCCAATCCTGTGTGCACCTGATTTCAGTGCTGTATTCTGAGGTAGTTGGCTGTTTTGTCTTCTTAAACCATCACCACAAAGAGTGAGCTTAACCTTCCCACTACTCAAGTGCATGCCTACTCACTACATGGGGCTGCTCAAGCGATTTCAAGAGTTCTAGTTTCACACTGAAAATTATGAAGAATGGATACACAAAATATGGCAGGCCATCATAATGAGACATCTTCAATGCAGAGACAAAGGCCAGAGAAAAGAGAGTCTCCATGGATCGCAGTATTAATTCTTGAAGGTCTGCAGGCAGAAGACGCCTTCATTTATCCTACTCGAAAATTTCATGTTATCCACATGATGATTTCAGGTGTACTTAAAACTAGTGAATCTTCATTCCATAAGCCATAACTTTGCATTGTCAATGGTGTACGTGCTTGTGCAGGAGATGTCTGACTCCTTTTCAGTACCTCTCCCAGCCCACCCCTAGCCAGTCAATTGACAAATGGACCCACTTGCAACTTTAAAAGCGCATGTTCACTTGGTTTATAAAAACAAACTACAGAGTGATGCACTGGAAGTTTCAAGTTCATCAGTTTATAACTTCCAGAGCTGCCTGCTGAAGTCAATAGGCTGAAACTAAGCCTTTATCGTAGATGTATCGTGCTCTCTTCTTTGGAGGATTTCCATCTTCATCTTCATCAGAAGAACTGTCTAGTGTGAGGTCAACAACGTCTGCATTGCTTTTGCCATTTAATACATTATTGTTGGAACCGATTATCAGCTCTTTGATATCAGAACCTGCAGAGGGAAAGAACTGTACAATTACAATCTGTCAGGAAAACGTGACCTTATCTTATATCTTTTACAATAGGACAGTTAAAACATTTAAGTAAACTATTACAATGCATTTCAAGCCAGTTCCTCTGACACAGGGATAAAGCCTTGACTAAGACCCAGGTAACCAAATTTGATTAGTGTATGCACTGGCACATTTTTCCATTGGTGGAAGGAATAACAAATCACTGTCACTCTTTGGGATGGGATGAGTACATGCCTGATGTGCACAGTCCCATGGCAGAGTTCCTGGCAGAGACCAGAGTTCACATGGAAGTGTTGGGCTCCAGGGGAAGGGCAGTTTTGAGACATCAAGTTACATGGAGAAGTAACGCACCTTCACTTGACACACAATGCATGCCAATTTTAGGAGCAAATTACTGGGTGTATACAGAGTGGTTAATGTGAAAACAAGAAAACCCTACGCTATCTCATTAAATTCATCTCTTGATTGGCTCACACTGCCAGTGAAGGAGAAACTAAGGGTCAAGTAGTCGGACAGGGGAGTGAAGACAGAAAGCAGTGGCGATAAAGTTGCAAAAAAATTAAATAGCAATATGTAAAATTCCACTCACATTTTGCACTTAATGCACCAATACATCACATGTCCACACTTATGTGCCTTAACAGTTGCAATAAGTTATCACAGGCCATAAGAAAAAAAGCACAAAGATGGAAGCACAGTGGTGAAAAAACTGAAAAAAATAAAAAAACTACAGCTCTACCTGTAACTGCCTAAAACAACTATTAAATTCTTATATTTTACAGTATGACAGGTACACAAAATATTAGAAAAACAGCGATTTTTTTTCATTTTCATGCATTAAATTTTCTTTATTTACTCCAGCATTACATAAATTGCTCAATTCCTGTCCTCTCTTAAAACTCAATCCTCCTCTTGAACATTAGTTTGCACGTTATTCCCACAAATTCCATGTCTATGTAACTTACACCTTCCCTTTTCTAAAGATCCCCTTCTCCAGTTCCTACCTCCTTTACACTTGAATTGCAGCTGATTTCTGCAATTTTTTTTGGCAGCCAACAGCATTAAACTTAGTAAGGATTAATGATATTTGGACAACTCTGATACTACATCCCAGCTCAAAAGAATCATTTCCTTGGTTACAACCATTTGCTTCTACAGCATTTCTGACAGTTCTCTGCAGGGATTTTTTTAAAATCTGGCAGCTTGTTACATTCCCCAAAACATTACACTTCCAACATTTGCAGTCTACTGGAAGATGCATTTTCTGAAGTAAATTTATGTATAAAATTACCTACCTATTCAAACACTTGCAACAAAAATCTTCACACTTCTGGACTTCGTTGCATTCTTGATAGTCATACAGATGTCATCAGAGATAGTCATACAGATGTCACACTGCTCACATATTACCTTTCCATTCTCTCTTCCCAATATTTTCTTAGATCGACTCAATTATGCAATATTTTATATGTGCTAATTAAGTACTGAAGTAGAAGCTTTGAAACTGGTACACCATACTTTTTTTAATATGCTGCCCCCCCCCACACACACACACACTTGCTACAATTTACTTTGCTGCTGAGTTTTGGGACTGCAACAGTGCTGCATAGTTTGGATTCACAGCTAAAAAGGTCCGACGACCTAGCCCTTTCACCTAGTTAAATGAAAGGCAAAATTAAGCTCCAAGTAGACAACCAATGGGACTGATGAAATTCCTGACAAAGTTGAGCAACTAAGCACTATTAACATTATATTCTTTGCAATAACTTACAAAATTAGATATTTGAAGACGTGTATACAGGACATACACTAGGATCTTTCAGCACAGTGAAATCATGAAAAAAAGGCAACTAAAAAAAATTGCCATAAGAGTTAAACTGCTTCAAAAGAAAGCATATGCCCTTCACTATGTCAATCGAATTTCAAGATGTATTGTTCCATTTTACATACGATATTACAGAATGAATGCCCTATCTGTGTAAGGGGCCTACAGTTTCTACATTCCTTCCAGAGCTTCAAAAGCAAGCACCACTGCCCATAGCTCCAGTTGGTTTCGGTAACTAACATGGGGCTCATGCGTTTCTTAACCTGCTAGTGAAGCATCAGTCAGGACATGCAATGGATTCAATGGCAGGAAGGGAACACCCATGCTCTGACTGGAAGTGTCTACTACTACAAAGTTTGCTGACAAGGATCCGATATTGAAAGATCAAAGCTACTGATACTGCTACACTTTCACCCTTCAAGGCAAAGGAATAAAATTGAAACCCATACTCAGATACAAAGGAAGTTAGAACAATTCCTTTATTACACCCTTACTCAAGGTGCTAAGGCTCTTTGTACAATGAGGAAACATCCTTGTGCAGAGTTCCACTGCAAAATAAAACAGCAAAACTGAATAGGGTAGGGAGCTCCACCCCCAAAGAACCACTTTAGGAAGTAAATATCTGCAATAGGAGTCAAAGGGTCTTCCCATACTTTCTCCCTAAAAGGTAATATTTATCTTTGTATGTACACATCTCTTCCAACATAAGGGTAAAGGTGTGGAGGGAGGGTAGATGACAGATTACATTGCAACAATGATCTTATTAACTCAAGCTTACCACACATTCAACCATAACACGCTCATCATAAGGATAATTACTGCAGTATTCCTTACCCGTTGGAAAAGCACTTAGCTATCATGGTAGTAGCCTGACTGACCCCAGAGCTGGAAGTAGGTCAGATCTTGCCCCTTGCAAAAGGGTGCAGTAGCAAATCCTGCCTTTTATTCAGATGTATCCCTGATTCACAATGCTTGGAAAAGGAACACAAACTGGTCTAGGCAGCATTCTTAAAAATACTGAGGGTTAATACACGAGTGAAGAACGCTAGTGGCTGCTGTCCTGGTAGAATGCGCCTTTACCTGCTCTTCTAAGGCTTTCCATTATCAAACACAATGTGCCTTACCAGCAATTTAGAAAGGTTTTGTCACTGGTTTGCCCTCCATCTTTCCATCATTCATGAGGGAAAGAACTATTGCTGCTTGATCTCTTTGATTCTCTCTATGAAGTACCTCAACTGTGTGCATATTTAACAAATGCAATATCCTTCCCACCACCCTTGCTTTGGGACCAAGGAGAAAATTCTGGCAGAAAAATGGGTTGAATTAAAACTAGTTCTGAGACTACCTCTAGTATGATGGAGTTAGTTTGAAAACTTACCATTTCCTTTATGAAGGCTGCAGATGGTTCTCTGTACAATAAGGCCCGCAGATCAGAGATTCTGAGCAGAGGTAATGTCCAAGAAGAAAGGGTCTTCCAGACTAAGAACTTAAATATACCACTGTGAATGACTCAAGGAGAAAAGGCATCTTTCCACATCATCATAAGGAAAGGGAACAGGTCTTCTAGTGGGTCCAGAAACAATGCCTCCTTCAAGAGCACTCACAGAGAAGCAGACTACAAACAGATAAAAGATGCATCTTAATGGATGCACAAGAGACTGCTGTGGAAAATATTAGCTAGGTATTTCAGAACCACAAGCTTTGGTCCAGTAGGCCACATCCCATTAGACAAATCAAACAGAACCTCTTCCAAATTGCCTGTTTGGGTTTTGTGGCACTTCACATAGCTTCATGAAAAATACAGAGTATCTCCCTCTAAGTGCTGGTCCCTAACTAGAAAGTACAGTTCTGTAGGTAACTTACCATAACAGCAATTAGATCATAGTTGCAGCAGTTTTTACTTGTGGAATTTAACCTGTTAGATGTTCCTGTAAATCTGACATGACCTCTAGAACTTAGGATTCTTCTCCCTTGGTGCTGTGCTCTCTCCGACCCCTGGTACGTCTAAGCAAACCAGTATTAGAATGGTGCCTTGTTGCACCATTTTAGATCTTTCATGCCCAGAAATCCTATCAAAGGCTTTAAAAGGCAATCATGAGGCTGAGGTACAGCAGGTGAGCTTAACTAGGGAGAAACAAAATGCCCACATCCTGGATTTAAGGCAGGATGGGTAAGAGTACCCTTGGGTCACTGAGTCACTAACCCAGGGCTGAGCAGGCTCAATGTCCTTGGGAATGTCTGTAAAGCTGGGGGAAGGAGAACAGTATATGCAGGATAAGGGTACCCAAACAAGGCTCAGGTGTAGTACAAATGGGATGGTGAGTGGAATACATACTGCAACAGCGATCTAAACATCTATTATGCTACATTACTTGTCCACATCTCTTATATCATGTTCTTCGCAGAACTCTAGTAATTTTCCCAGTAGTAGGGTTACCGCAAGAGTG
Organism: Protopterus annectens; assembly: GCF_019279795.1. NCBI lineage: Eukaryota > Metazoa > Chordata > Ceratodontiformes > Protopteridae > Protopterus > Protopterus annectens. The sequence goes on along the minus strand of NC_056747.1, from coordinate 441,757,591 downwards.
ATCTAAATCAAGTACTAGTGGTGGCAGAAGAGGTGAAGCTCAGTATGCCTTGTAAGATAACCTTAGCAAAATCTGTCCTCGCTTGTTTGGAAAAGGAGTGAACTGATCTCCATATGTCTACCTCCAAAAGAGAGCAAGTATCTACTCCTTTTAAGAATGCAAATGTAGTGGTACTATGAGGTATGACTGAATCTACAAGGGACTTTCCTTATGATAAACCATACTGCAAGAAGTGAGAAAGCCATTCAGAAAAACAGCTTGCTTGGATACTGGTTTTCCCTTTTCTATTCAGCAAAGGAAATAAGCCAACTAGCTGTTCTGACTCCAAGGTTCTATGGAGGTAACAACACTTGTTAGTGAACATCTATGGAATGGAGCATCCTTTCACCCTTAAACTGAGGATTTGGGGGGTGGAAGCTATAAATGGCCAGGGGGTAATTACCATAAGCTTCCTCAAAGGTTGGATTTACTCACACAAGATCAGGATGTTTGATGATGCACCCTGAACCCAGACAAACTGCATTTGACTGCCTGGGTGATAGGGTTTTAATACCTTTTAGGAACCTGTTTATTGAAGATGTGCAACAGATAGTGGAAAAGACAGGTTTTCTAGCTTGTGCCAACAATAGAGCAAGCACCCATTCAAGGCTTGTGTTTTGGTATTTGAGTACTACTATCCTGTAGCCTATCTTACTTCTCTATCAAGGTTCATTTGTTGGCAATTTCAGCATGTCTGCCCATGGATCTCCCTCTTTCAATGCAAACTAATGTCAAAATGTTTTTGAAAGGGGCTCTGCATTAGAAGCCTTCAAGAAAACCAATGGCTTTTCCTCTGGATCTTAAGCATGTGTTAGAAAAACACACTTTCTGGATTTGAACCAGCTCCTCAGGCTGACTTGAGGTTCTTACCATGGAAAGCAGTCTTACTTATTTTATTTGCTCTGACCTCACCCCTTGAAAAGGGCAAGAAGGCCTAGGATTGGCATTGGCAAGGTGTAAACAGCCTCCTGGCTCAGTTGCCTTATACATTCTGTAATTTTCAGGCAAACATTTCCTTGAATTTAACATGATTTTTTATTTGGAGAGTATTCTATCTCTCCTGTACTTACAATTCTGTGTGAATGACACCCCCCCAAGTTATGCCTGAGGCCTCTTTGTGATGGTCTGATTGGGCTTCCCCAGAGTAAAGGAGACACCACCTTACTGAGTTTGCTCTAAAGAGACCACTAAAAACTCTTTGGCTATGAATCGAAGGATAGAAAGAATTACTTGAATATAGTACCCATGCGGATATCAGGTACCCCCTGCAGTATTCTCTTATGTAACCTGGCCTGAGGAACCATAAGAAAGGTGAAGGTCATATATCCTAGAAAACAAAAACTCCCTCGGCACAATTTGTTTCAGGCTTGCTAAACGGAGGAAGTAACAGTGATGAGCCTTCCATTTTACTTGGAGGAAGTAAAGTTTTCTGCATACTGAAGAATATAAGTAACCGTAGAAAGGTTACACTTTGATGGACTCAAGGAGAATTTTTAAAGATTTATGATAAAATCCAAACTATGGATTAGATTCATGGAGAGTGACAAGGTTCAATTTACCTCCAGCAGAGAGACTGCCTGGAATGAAGAAAGTCCAAGTATTGGAAAATATGTATGCCCTTGGCTCAGCAAAAGGCAGTTAGTGGAGCCTAGCATTTTGCGAGTGCCATGGGTGAAGTACATAAACCAAAAGGCAATAAATGTAAAACTGATGCCAGCCCCTTGCTTAAAACTTGAGATACCATCTATAGTCCCTGTGGACTGGTATATGGAGATATGTTTCTCTGAAAGCCAGGGACACCAAAGCACTGGGATGTAGGAGGAGGGGTAACAGCATCCGTAAGGTCAATACCTTAAACTCTGGTCCGTTTAGAAAATAATTCGGCCTTGAAAGATCTGTTTTATTGCTCATCTATGACAGGTCAGCAGGTGCCTTCCTTCCTTGAAACAAAAAAGGACTTTGAATAAAATCCTTACCCTTCCTCTACTGGGAAGCAACCAACTTGGACTCTCTTGTGGATATAAACATATAAACATGGACATAAAAGCTGGATCCACTAGAGATTTACTGAGGAAGTCCTGTACCTTGTAAAACCCATCAATCATCTTTTATGCAAGAGGAGGGTAGGAATCCAGTCTCTTGCTGAAGGAGATGCACAATGACAGGTTTGCTATTTTTTTGGTCCAGTACTTGAGAGATCCCTGCTAACTGAGAATTTTGCCATAGCAACCTGTATACCTCTGATATTCTGTAGCACCCTCCAGTCCTTGGTGAAAATCCCACACTGTCTGCCACTGTAGTCGAGGGGGTGGGAGGAAAGCCACACAGCCGTAGCTACTCCATACTGAAATTTGGACTATGTGGCTCCCCAAATTCCCATCTACTGTCTCTCATCTTTGTTTTAAGCTGGGCTTTCTTACCTTTACCCTGTTACAGTCAGAATACACATTTAGTAGGGCAGTTTTTATCACACTGCGGCACAGGTGTGTGAAAAAGTTGCTTATCCCCTTGTGTAACCTTCCCCCTTCTCCCCTACTTTTGAAGGCTTCAGAAGTTACTCCCCCAAAGAGCAGATCCTTTTCAAGGGAGGAATCAAGGAGCTAAGCTGAAGCCTCAGAGGAATGTCTCCTGAAAAGAGCCCATGGCTGCTGCATCCACAGCATCACAACCACAGTTACCACAGTAATTGGCAAACCTGACTAGGAGTCTGTGTCCGCTCTAAATAGTTTTGCCCTCAGATTAACAAACACCTTCCCTAAATTTTCTTCCAAGAGGCCAGGGAATGCCATCTAGAACTTGATCATGCAGCAGACGGTTAATAGCTCTAAAGGCCTGGAAGCAGAAGTATAAAACTTTCTTTTAAAATTTGTTCAAGACCCTAGTTTCCTCACCACTGGGAAGGGCATTAGGAGCAAGAACCAACTCGGATCCTTTCTCTAGATGTTTATTTACACTTTGTTACTCAGGTAAGTGAACTGGGTCAGGGACCCTTTTCAGCCACAAACTAGACCACAATGGCAAAAGCAACAAGAAATTAATTTAGAAATACAAGAAAATGAAAACAATGCTATTAAAGCATTTGACAAAGATTGCATGCAATTATAAAAAGGCAAAGTTGTGACTGTGAATACGTAAAACATAAAACACAAATTCACATTAATGTTTAAATATATGTTTAGGATTTAAATTTCATTACAGATCCAGAATGTATGTAGGCATACTGTACTGCTCAGTGTTGTAAGATAGTACTTCAGTGTAAAGGATTGGCAGACAAAAGCTGAATCCACCACATGACTCCTACACAGGAAACTGTAGTCCTGTACCCCGTAAAACCTATCTGGTTTCTTTGGTACAGGGAGCAGAGTCTACCTACATGGAGAATGCTACCAAAGCATCTTCCAAAAGCTCCTAAAACAGAAGGAATGGCCACGGATTTTAGCAGAACCAGACCATAAAACTTCATTTTTGAGCCTTACAATCTTCTCCAATTCCCATCTGAAGAAATTATTCATCTTAGTAAGGGCTACTCCAAATGACACAGACAGATAAGGAATCAAAGGAAACAGTGTCCAAGTCACAGCTGAGGGGGGAATAGGATGGTGACATCTTCGAAAGTAATCCAGTATTTCCCCTCCACTTTCCCTTTGAGTCTTCAGCCCTAAATGGAGCTTGAAACCTTTTCCTTTTAGCAGAGGAGACTCCTGATACTGATGCCTGACTGTAGTGCCTCTACTGCTTTCAAAGGACATTGGACCAGGCTTAACCATGAACCACTGTTTAGGTGGAACCTAGGAGAGCAGTGGAAAATAGTACAGTTTTGTACCTACCATAAATGTAGATGTCCGATAGACATGCAACTGCAGTCATAACATGTGGGTTGCCCTGCCTCAGGCAGCCCTCGGTCGGCCGGATTCCAAAGTCTGGGTCCGACGTCGGCTGATGTCGCATTTCTCTCTGACGTCAGAGCGGCTGGAGTACATAAGCATCAGCCGACGCCATTTTCTTCAGTGTTTCTTGCCCCAGATGCCAGGTGCCCTTCCAAGGAAGGCAGTAATCCAATTGGAAGACAAAAACAGGATTCCAAACAAATAAATGAGCAATAAAACAAATACACCATAACAGATATCCCCAGCTAAGAGCAACAGGGATAGGAGTGGACCCTAGGCATAGAGGGGTATGTAGGGAGGGAAAATCCGACTGCAGTTGCATGTCTATCGGACATCTACATTTATGGTAGGTACAAAACTGTACCATGTCCTTCAAGAATGCAACTGCAGTCATAACATGTGGGTAGAATACCATAGCTTAGCTGGGGGAGGAGGTATGCACTAGGAAAGAGATGGTGTGGCAATCAAACCCTGCAGGACTGCCGAAGAAAAGCCTGCTCTGGATCTGGAATATAGAGGGAGATTGTAGTGTTTGGAGAATGTATGCACGGAGCTTCATGTAGCAGCTTCTAGAATGTCCTTGGTAGGCACCCCTCTTAAAAAAGCTGTAGAGGTGGCTGTAGCTCTGGTGGAATGTGGTCTGACATTGGCTGGAACAGCCTTTCCATGAAAGGAATAACAGAATCTGATGCAATGTCCAATCCATTTAGAAATAGTCTGTTTTGAAATTGCTTTTCCTTGGACTGCAGGGGCGTAAGCTACAAAAAGTTGTTCAGACTTCCTACTGGCCTTGGTTCTGTCCAGGTAGTATCGAAGTTGTCTGTGAATGTCCAAGGTATGCAAAAGTCTTTCCCCTTATTCTCAGGATTGGGGAAGAAAGCAGGCAGATGAATGGCTTGATTTAGAGAAACCCTAGATACCACCTTTGGCATAAAAGTAGGGCTGGTCCTTAATGAAACCCTGTCTCTGTGGAAAATAATAAAGGGTGGTATTGCCATTAGGGCCTGTAGCTCCGAAACCCTTCTTGCTGAGGTAATTGCCAACAGGAAAGCCGTCTTCCATGAGAGAAATTGCAAGTCAACTGAAGCTGCTGGCTCAAAAGGAGGTAGAGTCAGTTTTTCTAAGACAAAATTGAGGTCCCAGGCTGGCACTGGGGCCTTTCTTGGTGGCTTAATGTTCTTGATTCCCCTGAGGAATTGTCTTAGTAAGGGGTGAGGTAAAACAGGAGGATCAGAGTTGTATCTAGCTGAAATAGCAGATGCATGTATCTTTATGGAAGAATATGAGAGGCCGTTCTTTAACATATCTGCCAAATATTCCAAGATAAGTGGGATGTTCAGCAATGATGCATCATGTCCCTTTGCTGGTATTCCAATTACTGAATCTTTTCCACTTTGCTAAGTAAACCTTTCTGGTGGATGGTCTTCGAGCCTCTGTTAGTATCCGCTGAACTTCCTTAGAGAGAGATGAGCTGAAGTTATTTATGGGATCTCCCAGGCTGTTAGCTGCAGTGTCTGAAGGTTTGGATGCAGTGTTTCGAAATTGTGTTGAGTCAAAAGTAGAGGCCACTGAGGGAGGGCCCACCTCCTGGTGTGACATATGCTCCGTAGTAGTGGGTACCAGTGTTGTCTTGGCCAATCCGGAGCTATTATGATTCCCTTGGGCTTCTCTGCTTTGATCTTTAGTAATACTGAGGTCATCAGTGGCAGAGGTGGGAATGCATAGATTGCTAGGGAGTTCCAGTTGAATGAGAGGGCATCTATTTTCCAAGCTTTTGGATGGTATGTCCTTGTGCAAAATTTTGGTAGAAGATGGTTGAGGTGAGAGGCAAATAGGTCCACTTCTGGCTTGCCCCATGGCGAAGTGAGTTGTCTGAAGGCCTTCGGATGTAACCTCCACTCGTGTGGATCTGTGAAATTCCTGCTTAGGCTGTCCGCCAACACATTGTCTTTTCCTGGAACAAACTGGGATTGTAACTGGATGTTTAGGCTCAGTGATTTCTCCCAAAGCTGCATTGTCAGTCTGCAAAGGGGGTAAGAGTAGGTGCCCCCCTGCTTGTTTATGTACCACATCACAGTGGTGTTGTCTGTCCATATCATTAAATGGCCTTGCTGGAGTTGGTGTTGAAAAGCCTCGATGGCATGCATTACTGCCAGCATTTCCTTTTGGTTTATATGCAGATGTGTTTCCTTTGGAGACCATTGTCCTTGTATGTACCTGCCTTCCATGTGCGCCCCCCAGCCAAGGTCTGAGGCGTCTGTAGTCATGGTCTGTGTTATCTGTGGTTTTTTGAATGACATACCTGTGTTTGCCTGGCTCACCGAGGCCCACCATAGGAATTCCTTTTGTAGGCATGGAATGAGTGGTATGATTGTCTCCAAGTTATTGCTGTGTTGAGACCAAATGCTTTTTAGGTACCATTGAAGCTTTCTCATGTGTAGTTTTGCTAATGGAACCAGTAGAATGCAGGATGCCATGTAACCCAGGGCCTGTAGGAATCTCCTTGCAGTCATCTGGGTGAGTTTTGCTAAACCTCTGAAGTAATGAGTTAACTTCTCTTGCTTGTCTTCTGTCAGGTAAGCCATCTGAGAGGCTGTGTCTAGTTTGGCTCCTAAGAAGATTATTTGCTGGGATGGCTGCAGTCTTGACTTTTGGAAGTTGACTGTGTATCCCAGAGCTTGAAGTAATCGTATGACATAATCCAGGTTTGTTGTCAACATCAATTTGTCGTCCGCTTGTATGAGGCAGTCGTCCAGGTGCGGGTAAATTTGTATACCCTGGAGCCTGCAATGAGCAATTACTGAAGCCAGGCATTTTGTAAATACTCTGGGCAGTAGATAAGCCAAATGGCAATGCTGAGAATTGATAATGCTCTGGCCCTGCAAGAAATCTGAGGTATCTTCTGCAGCTGTGTCTGATAGGGACATGCAGGTATGCCTCCTTGAGGTCCAGAGTAATCAGCCAAGACCCCTTGCCCAGCATGGGAAGGAGTTGCTGTAGAGTCAGCATTTTGAACTTTGGTACTATGAGAAAGGTGTTTAATGCGGACAAGTCCAGTATTGGTCTCCACTGAGATTCTTTTCTTGGAACAAGGAACAGTCTTGAGTAAAAGCCCTGTTCTTGTTGTGGAACTCTTTCTATTGCTTTCATTCGAGTCAGCAGAGTGATTTGCTTGATAGCCTCTGCCCTTTGATTTTGTGGTAGGTTTGGCATGCCTTGTTTTCTTGGTAAGGTATGAAAATGAAACCTGTACCCTCGGTCTATAATGTCCAAAATCCATTTGTCCTTTGTCAGTCTGTGCCAGTTTTCTGCAAACAGAGATAATTTCCCGCCCAAGGGAGCTTCTAGTTGTTCCCTGGTAGGCGGTAGTAGAGGAAAGTCATTGAGTTTGTGGTTGTTGGGCAGGTGAAACCCCTGCATCACTTCTTTGGTTTCCTGGCTGCCATTGTCGTCCCCTGTAAGGGCCTCTGTATTGGCCTCTTCCTCGGCCACGTCTGTTCTTACCCCTTTGAAACTTTTCTGGATTAGGAAAGGACCAGTTTTTTGAATGCCAATTCCTACTGAATCTGGGGGGGGGTTGAACCTGGAGGAAATCTTTCACAGTCTGAACTGATTTTGCTTTTTCTTCGATGGTCTTTAACACCTCCTTAGCATTTGCACCAAAAAGCTTGTTCTTTTCCAAAGGTGCATCCAGAAGTTTTGCTTTTACATGATCTGGTAGAGGTTGATCCTTTAACCAAGCATGTCTACGAATCACTGCCCCTGTCATAGCTGCCCTACATGAAGCTTCCAGTGCATCATATCCACACTGCAGGAAGTGATTGCTTACTTGCTGAGTGTTATGTACAGCTTCCTGCAAAGTCTTCCTGTCTAAAGGATCAGGAGAAGCTAATGTTTTTTGTAAATCTTCTAAGAGACAATCCTGATATTGCAACATATGAAAAAGACAATTTAAAGCTCTCATAGATAAAGTAGTGGATGTGTAAACCTTTTTGCCCCATCTCTCTAATGACCTTGCTTCCCTGTTGGAGGGCAAAGGATTTTTTGAGGTGGAGGCTGAAACTCCTTTAGGCCCCCTGGGAAATAGTTTCCAAATCAGCAGTATGGGCCCTGAATAAATGGGAATGGGTTTCTGGGACCCTGTAATACCTGTCTGGCTTGGCTGGAGCAGGAGGAAGCGAATCAGGGGTAGCACTAGAGTCAGAATACAAATCATCCAGAACATCAAGTACAGGAGGAATAGCTAAGGGCCTGTGCTGAGGCTTCTTAAGGTTAAGTCCTAAGGCGTTTCCTAGAATCGGAATATTCCTGACCCTGCCACTTGAAATGTTCCCTCATGGTGTGCAGAACTTCCCCAAAAGAAATATCCTCAGGAGGGGAAGCCGAAGGGATGGAATCTTCTGCATCCGAGTCCTCATAGGTCTGGAAGAGCTCTTCCTGGCTATCAGAGTGGACAGAGCCCTCAGAGTCTTCATCTGAAGGATTAGGGTCAGAGGGTTCAACCCGGGGCCTTTTATCAGGAGGAGGCTGGGATGCTCTCAAAGGATGGGCCTGTGAACCTCTAATCATGGAAATTAAATCAGCAGCCATGGACATAATTTGTGTCTCCGGAGTCGGCTGAGGTAAGGATTTAGAAGCAATATGCTTTGTTTTGCTGGCTGCCTTAGCCCTAGTGTAGGCCTTAATAGACATGGCCATAGGAGGCCTGGCAGCTCCACGTGCAGGAGTGACCTTGTCTACAGCAATGGCCTTGGGCATTTCCTCGGTTTCGGTATCCGGAGGAAAGTCTATAACTGGCGTCGGAGTAATGTCTGGAATCGAGTCGCCGGTACGCGTGTCTTCGGTTCGGAGCGGTGGAGAGACAGTCTCAGAGGGAACCGGAGCACTCGCGCTAGGTTTTGGCGTGGAGTCGGTGGTAGACGCGGGCCGAGGATGTCGGTCCCGGTCTTTTCACTTTTTGGGAGTTTGCGATGTCGGAAGATCCGACGGCATGGTGTAGGCAAATTTATCGCCGAAAAAGTCTTCAGCGAACTCCGCCCGGCGCCTGAGAGTGCGCTTGTTGAAGCGAGCACAGGCTACACAGGCCGAGACGTCGTGGTCTGGGCCCAGGCAAGGGAGGCAGTAAGAGTGGAAATCCTTATGAGGTATTTGTTTACCACAAAGACAATTGTTAACTTTTTCAGTAATTTCTGACATCGGCAGAGGCAAGAAAAGGTCCCCAACGGGGTACTTAGCTTTTTTTTTGATGACTTCAGTATCGTAGAATACAGGAGCTGACCGACCTGCACTTGCGAACTGCTTCTGCTTCGGGCACCGCGCGGCAAGAAAGACTGAAGAAAATGGCATCGGCTGATGCTTATGTACTCCAGCCGCTCTGACGTCGGAGAGAAATGCGACATCAGCCGACGTCGGACCCAGACTTTGGAATCCGGCCGACCGAGGGCTGCCTGAGGCAGGACAACCCACATGTTATGACTGCAGTTGCATTCTTGAAGGACATCCACCAGTTGCATGCTTGGAAGATGTAAGCCAGGAATGGGGGGGGGGGGGGGCTCCTCAGAATGGGAATACAGCCCCTGCACTGTACTGGTTCAGATGGAAGTGCCCAGGTCGCCTCAGTTACGATGGACTTTAAATGGATTTCACTAAAGGACTGAGAATCAGAAGGTGCCTCTTCCTGGGGTTACAAAACTGCCTCACCTACACTGGCACCCTCAGACCACTCAGAACCACTGAGCATGACAGAAGTGTCACTGGCATCCTTTTCTGCCATCTCTCTCTGATGGGGAGGCCAGAGGAGGAAGATCAACCAGATTCACTACTGTGGATAGGGTTAAGTCATCAACTCTGTCCTACTCCAGGTAGTCAATAATGAAACCCAGTAGAGCGTTTTCTGGAGTGAAGCAATGGCAGATGTTACAGATTCTGACATAATTGTCTGCACCTTATCAGAGCACGCAGTGGCTAGTCCTTATGCAGAATTTATCAGAGCCACATCTCTGTTTCTTAGGCCCAAGCACTAGAGGTGTAACAATACTAAACAGCACCTGTCTAGAAAATTAGGGAAGAAAAAAATGGTTCCCCGTAGGGTACTTCTCTTCCCAAACTCTAGAATCAGATAAGTATGTGGAGGATAATGCAAACTAAGTGATACAGAAATTATAATGGGCGACTGCATTCAAACTATTAACCACACACAAGGCAAGGTTGGAGCTGTAGTTCAACAGTTTACTGCACCACAAAATAAAAAAAACATAAGGGCTTTCATTATATAAAATACATAACTTCATCAAATAAAAGCCAACAGTCAAATAGGCACATATATGACTTGCATTATCACATGACAAACACCAATTAATTAATTAAAGCAACAATGTATAAAAATGTATAAAAACAGTTAAAAACACACAATTTGTAGATTCCCTAGAAAATGATAAATATATATCTATTTATGAAAATAATGCATACATATGAATGTGAAAAAGCACATTTTAAAACCAACTAAATATATAAATATGTAAATGTGTATATAAATTCATTAACACATTTGTGTGTATAAATCTATGCTATCTCAGTTCTACCTTCATTTTTAACGCACATCCTATAGATGCAATTTCATTTAAACCTGGAAACCCCACTGCATCCAGGCGCAATATCCACTAAAGCTCACGGTTCTCCAAGAACAATTGCCAGGGACCACCTCTTGTGCTCTTTTGCACTTGTTCAATTATAATGAACTTAAAGTGGTGCTTAGGGAATTCCAGAATATGTCTATATAGGGCATTGGTAGTCCCCCCCCCCATATATCGTAATTGTGCTCATAAATACGTTGCTTCAACATCTGCTCTGTCTTGCCAATATAAAAAGCAGGACAGGCCTGGCACAATGCCCCATATACAACTCCAGAACTGTTACAATTGTAATGCCCCTTCACTCTAAAATTAAACCCATTGATAGCAAAAAGCTGACCCACATTGATATATTTACAGTGATGGCATCTCCCACATGGGTACATGTACCTATGTTTTAAATCATCATGTTGTTTACCAACTTTTTCTACCAAGTTTTTGATGTTCAAACCTCTTTTCCATACTATAACTGGTCTGTTGCTAATTCTAGATCTAATCTCCCTATCTCCCAACAAAAACTTAACTTTTTGCTAGACTCTCCTGGATCGATTTCAAGTCCACAGAGAATCTGGTTATAAAGAACAATTTGAAATCGGTATCAGTAGTCGTAACTGTACTTCCCCTATTTACTAGAATAGTTGAATTACATGTACTTAAATTATAGTCATGACCATTTTCATCAAGAAGAGGGGAATAGAACCCAGATCTTCTCTTGTCCATTACTTCTCTTTTAATATCTTGCACAAAGCCCATGGAGTAGTCCCTCATAATAAACATACTCTCTAAAAGGGCACACTCAAATGAAGACAAATCAAAATCCGACACCATCCTTGCAGCCCTGACAAATCGTCCCTTAACAACTGCTTTCTTTTGGGACAATGGGTGACTACTATCAAAATGAAGGAAGGTAGGCTTCCTATATATGGTAGAAACAAATCTCCCTTTTATCACATCCTTCTCAAGTTTGACATCAAGATAGCTAATACTCTCCTCACCAATGTTATGAGAGAAATGTAGAAAATCGGTTGTATTAATAGTCTAAGAAAATGCCAATACTTTCTCTGTTCCCATTCCAAATAAAAAACAGGTTGTCCAGGTATCTCAAGTATAGGATACAATTTTGGAACCCTGGGTGTTCAAAGAGAAATCTCTGCTCCCACTCGCACATAACCAAGTTCACATAAAGAGGTCCACAAACAGCTCCCACTGCAACCCCAGTCTGCTGACAAAAAACTGCTCATCAAAATAAATATAATTATTCCTTAAGACCATTTCCATCATTTCAACATATGTGTTAATAAAATGTTGGTCAATCCCTTTTCTAAATAAAAATTCATCAAACCAGTCTAAGCCGAGGGTTCAAATTGTTTTATCATGGAGTGGATGGGAGGAGAAATGGCATAGGCATTATCCTGAAGAAACAGTATGCCAAGAGTGTTTTGGAGGTGAAGAGTATTTGATAGAGTGATGTTTATGAAGCTGGAAATTGATGGTATAATGATGAATGTTGTTAGTGCATATGCTCTACAAGTTGGGTGTGCAATGGATGAGAAAGAAACATTTTGGAGCGAGTTGGATGAAGTGGTGATGACTGTACCCAAGGGTGAGACTGGTGATTGGAGCAGATTTCAATGGACATGTTGGTGAAGGGAACAGAAGGGATGAGGAAGTGATAGGTAGATATGGTGTTAAGCAAAGGAATGCAGAAGGTCAGATGGTAGTGGATTTTGCAAAAAGGATGAACATGGCTGTGATGAATATGTACTTTAACAAGAGGGAGGAGCACAGGGTGACATACAAGAGTGGAGAAAGATGCACACAGGTGGATTATATCTTATGTAGAAGGGCCAGTCTGAAGGAGATTGGAGACTGTAAAGTGGTGGCAGGGGAAAGTGTAGTTAGGCAGCATGGTGGTTAGTAGGATGACATTGGTGATCAAGAAGAGGAAGATGAGTGTGAGGTCAGCACCAAGGATCAAATGGTGGAAACTGAAAAAAGGTAATTGTGAGGTGGAGTTCAGGGAAGAGTTAAAACAGGCACTGGGTGGCAGTGAAGAGTTACCGAATAGCTGGGAAACTACAGCAGAGCTAGTAAGAGAGATGGCTAGAAAGGTGCTTGGTGTGACATTTGGAAAGAGGAAGGAGGACAAGGAGACTTGATGGTGGAATGAAGTAGTACAGGAGAGTATACAGAGAAAGAGGTTGGCAAAGAAGTGGGATTGTCAGAGAGATGAAGAAAGTAGACAAGAGTATAAGGAGATGAGGTGCATGGCAAAGAGAGAGGTGGCGAAGGATAAGGATAAGGCGTATGAAGAGTTGTATGAAAGGTTGGACACTAAGGAGGGAGAAAAGGACCTGTACTGATTGGCTAGACAGAGGGACCGAGCTAGTAAAGATGTGCAGCAGGTAAGGGTGATAAAGGATAATGAGGGAAACATACTCACAAGCAAGGAGAGTGTGTTGAGCAGATGGACAGAGTACTTTGGGAAGCTGATGAATGAAGATAATGAGAGGGAGAGAAGGTTGGATGATGTGTGGATAGTGAATCATGAAGTGCAATGGATTAGCAAGGAGGAAGTAAGGACAGCTATGAAGAGGATGAAGAATGGAAAGGCTGTTGGTCCAGATGACTTACCTGTGGAAGCATGGAGGTGTTTAGGTGAAATGGCAGTGGAGTTTTTAACTAGCCTGTTTAATGAAATCTTGGAAAGTGAGAAGATGCCTGAGGAATGGAGAAAAAGTGTTTTGGTACCGATTTTTAAGAATAAGGGTGATGTGCAGAGCTGTAGCAACTACAGAGGGATTAAACTGATCAGTCACAGCATGAAGTTATGGGAAAGAGTAGTGGAAGCTAGGTTAAGAAGGGAGGTGATGATTAGTGATCAGCAGTATGGTATCATGCCAGGAAAGAGCACTACAGATGCGATGTTTGCTCTGAGTGTGTTGATGGAGAAGTACAGAGAAGGTCAGAAGGAGTTGCATTGTGCCTTTGTGGATTTACAGAAAGCATATGACAGGGTGCGTAGAGAGGAGTTGTGCTATTGTATGAGGAAGTCGGGAGTGTCAGAGAAGTATGTAAGAGTGGTACAGGATATGTACGAGGGTAGTGTGACAGCGGTGAGGTCTGTGGTGGGAGTGACGTATGTGTTTAAGGTGGAGGTGGGATTACATCACGGATCAGCTCTGAGCCCCTTCTTATTTGCAATGGTGATGGACAGGTTGACAGACGAGATCAGACAGGAGTCCCCATGGACTATGACGTTTGCAGATAATACTGTGATCTGTAGTGAGAGTAGGGAACAGATGGAGGAGATCCTGGAGAGGTGGAGATATGCTCTAGAGACAAGAGGAATGAAGGTCAGCAGGACTAAGAATATATGTGTGTGAATGAGAGGGAGGATAGAGGAATGGTGAGGATGCAGGGAGTAGAGGTGGTGAAGGTGGATGAGTTTAAATATTTGGGATCAACAGTACAGAGTAATGGTGAGTGTGGAAGAGAGGTGAAGAAGAGAGTACAGGCAGGATGGAGTGGGTGGAGAAGAGTGTCAGGAGTGATTTGTGACAGACGAGTACCAGTAAGAGTGAAAGGGAAGGTCTACAAGAGGGTAGTGAGACCAGCTATGTTATATGGGTTGGAGACTGTGGCACTGACAAAAAGGCAGGAGTCAGAGCTTGACGTGGCAGAGTTGAAGATGCTAAGATTTGCAATGGGTGTGACGAGGATGGACAGGATTAGGAATAAGTATATTAGAGGGTCAGCCCAGGTTGGAAGGTTTGGAGACAAAGCCAGAGAGGCAAGATTACGTTGGTTTGGACATGTGCTGAGGAGGGATGCAGAGTATATTGGGAAAAAGACGCTAAGGATGAAGCTGCCACGTAACAGGAAAAGAGGAAAGCCTAAGATAAGTTTTATGGATGTGGTGAGAGAGGACATGCAGATGGTTGGTGTGACAGAGCAAGATGCAGAGGACAGGAAGAAATGGAAAAGTACAGTTTTGTACCTACCATAAATGTAGATGTCAGAGAGGAATGCATCTGCAGTCTTTACAAATGGGTTGTCCTGTTGTCAGGCAGCCCTTCGGTCGGCCGGATTCCAAAGTCTGGGTCTGGCTTCGGCTGGTGTCGCACTTCACCTGACGTCATTGCGGCAGTTATTCGGGTATAAAGGCATCAGCCGACGCCATTTTCCTCAGTGTTTCTTGCCCCAGATGCCAGGTGCCCTCTTGGATGGCTAAATTTGGATAAATGCCAAAGTTTCCAAATAGTAGAGAGCAAACACATAAAATAAGCATGTATGTACATATATACAAACAAATACACCATAATAGATCCCCCCCAAGCTAGCTGAAGATTGGCAAATACCCTAGGAGTACCTCAGAGGGGAAGGAGGGTGGGTAATCCTGACTGCAGATGCATTCCTCTCGGACATCTACATTTATGGTAGGTACAAAACTGTACTATGTCCTTCAAGGATGCATCTGCAGTCTTTACAAATGGGTAGAATACCATAGCTAAACTAGGGAGGAGGAAATGAGAAGAGATTATGGTGTAGTTAGGATCCCTTGCAAAACAGCAGTGGCAAAACCAGCACGGGATCTAGAGTATAGAGGTAAGTTATAATGCTTGGCAAATGTATGCACGGAGGTCCAAGTAGCAGCCTCTATAATGTCCTTGGTAGCCACTCCTCGTAAGAAAGCTGTGGTAGTGGCTGTAGCCCTTGTGGAGTGAGGCCTGATGTTCTCTGCAGTTTTCTTTCCATGGTAGGAGTAACAAAATCTAATGCAATTTCCTATCCATTTGGAGATTGTCTGTTTTGAAATTGGTTTTCCTTCCTTTCCTGTTGCATATGCTACCAGAAGCTGGTCAGTTTTTCTATTGTTTTTTGTCCTGTCCAGGTAGTAGCGTAATTGTCTGTGTACATCCAAGGTATGTAAGAGCCTTTCTCCCCTGTTCTGTGGGTTGGGGAAGAATGTAGGAAGGTGGATAGCCTGATTTAAAGATACTCTGGATACCACCTTAGGCATAAAAGTAGAATTTGTTCTCATGGACACTCTATCTTGATGGAAGATCAGGAAGGGTTGCACTGCCATTAATGCCTGTAG
Source organism: Protopterus annectens (assembly GCF_019279795.1). Classification (NCBI taxonomy): domain Eukaryota; kingdom Metazoa; phylum Chordata; order Ceratodontiformes; family Protopteridae; genus Protopterus; species Protopterus annectens. The sequence goes on along the minus strand of NC_056747.1, from coordinate 441,741,935 downwards.
TTCAGAGACCCTTCTTGCTGAAGTTATTGCCAGCAGGAAAGCAGTCTTCCAGGATAAGTATTGTAATTCTGCTGTTGCTGCTGGTTCGAAAGGAGGAAGAGTCAGTTTTTCTAGCACAAAGTTCAAGTCCCATGCTGGCAATGGAGGTTTCCTGGGAGGTTTTACATTTTTAATTCCTCTCAGAAACTGTCTGAGCAGAGGATGCGAGAAGACAGGAGGATCCAAGCTGTATTCTGCTGAAATAGCTGATGCATGTATCTTGATGGAAGAGTAGGACAGGCCTGTATGGAAGAGCTCCGCCAAGTACTCCAGGATGTTGGCTATGTTCACCAGTGTCACATCTTGCCCCTTTGCAGTACTCCAGATGAGATATCTTTTCCATTTTGCTGCATAATTCTTTCTTGTTGAAGGTCTACGAGCCTCCAGGATTATGTCTTTAACCCTTTGGGATAAATTTGGGTTAATTGCTGTTATGTAATGTTCCAGGCAGTTAGCTGCAGAGTTTTAGGTTTGGATGCAGGATGTTGTAGTTGTTCTGTGTTAGCAGTAATGGGATCAGGGCAGTGTCCATATTTGTTCCCGGACATGCTCCTCAGCAGTGGATACCAATGTTGTCTTGGCCAGTCTGGGGCTATCAGAATGATCCTCGGACGCTCCTCTTTGATCTTCAGAAGCACCTTGTGCATCAAAGGAAGTGGTGGGAATGCGTATGCTGTCAGGCTTTTCCAACTGAAAGATAGGGAGTCCACCTTCCAAGCAAGTGGGTGGTAAGTCCTTGTGCAGAATTTCTTCAACTGGTGATTGATTGGGGATGCAAACAAGTCTATTTGTGGTAATCCCCATTCTCTTGTGATGGTTTTGAAGATGTCTGGATGCAGCATCCATTCGTGGGCATCTGTTGTAGTTCTGCTTAATATGTCTGCTAGAATGTTTTCCTTCCCTGGTACATAAATTGCCTGTAACTGAATGTTGTAGCTCAGAGCCACATCCCATAGGTCCAGTGCCAGCCGGCATAGAGGGTATGAGTGTGTGCCTCCCTGTTTGTTGATGTACCACATTACTGTGGTGTTGTCTGTCCTTATCATCAACTGGCCTTCTTGGAGGAAAGGTCTGAATGCCTGGATTGCCAATTTTACTGCCATCATTTCTTTTAGATTTATGTGCAGATGCAGCTGGTCTTGAGTCCATAGGCCTTGAATGCACTTGCCCATCATGTGTGCCCCCCAACCGAGGTCTGAGGCATCTGTCGTGATGGTTTGTCTTGGTTGACTTTTGCAGAAGGGCAATCCTGTGTTTGATTGGCAGGCCTGAGCCCACCATAGGAACTCTTGTTTCAGGCATGGAATCATTGGAATTTTGGTTTCTAGGCTGTGCTTGTGCTGGGACCACAAATTCTTTAGGTACCACTGTAGCTTTCTCATATGCAGCCTGGCATGAGGGACTAGTATTATGCAGGATGCCATGAAACCTAGAGCTTGTAGCACTTTTCTTGCAGTTAGATGGTTCTGCTTTGTTAATGCCAAGAAGTAGAGAGGAAGTTGCTCTTTCTTTTCTGTAGTTAGAAATGCCATTTGTTTTGATGTGTCCAGTTCTGCACCCAGAAAGGTTATTCTTTGGGATGGAATCAGCCTTGACTTTTTTGTATTGACTGTATATCCCAGGGCTTGCAGCAGGTAGAGGACTCTTTGTAAGTCTTCTGTTAGTTTGTTTTTGTTGTCCGCTTGTATCAGGCAGTCGTCCAGGTAGGGATAGATTTGAATCCCTGAAGTCTGCAATGAGCGATTACTGATGCCAGGCATTTCGTGAACACTCTGGGCGCAGTAGATAAGCCAAAGGGCAATGCTGAGAATTGATAATGCTCTGATCCTGCAAGAAATCTGAGGTATCTTCTGCAAATTGGTCTTATGGGGACGTGAAGGTATGCCTCCTTGAGATCTAGAGTTACCAGCCAAGACTCCTTGCCCAGCATGGGAAGAAGCTGCTGTAGGGTCAGCATTTTGAATTTTGGAACAATGAGGAATGTGTTTAAAGCGGACAGGTCTAGAATAGGCCTCCATTTGTTTTCTTTTCTTGGTACCAGGAAGAGTCTGGAGTAAAATCCCTTCCCTTGCTCCATAGATGGTACCTTTTCCACAGCTCTCATTCTTAATAATTGAGATATTTGTTTTAGAGCTTCTGTCCTTTGAGTAGGTGGTAGGTTCGGCATTCCTCTCTTTCCTGGTAGAGTATGGAAATGGAATCTGTAACCTTGGTCTATAGTTTGCAAAATCCATTTTTCTCTTGTAATGCAGTGCCAGTTTCTTGAAAATAAGGTTAGCTTTCCGCCTAAAGGTGCTTCTGGTTGTTCCCTGGTAGGCGGTGCCACTGCCAAGTCACTGTGATTGAGTTGTTGCAGTGGTGGTGGCTGTATCCGTGCCTCGTTGGTTGTTACCCTGCCACTGGCGACCCCTGCAGGCACCCCTGGATTGGTTTCTGCCTCTAGAGCGCCTATTCCTGCCTCTTTGTGCCTTAGAGGAGTCTGGAAAGGACCAATTCTTGGAGGGCCAGTTCCTGCTAAACCTTGGAGGTTGAACTTGCAAGAAATCTTTCACTGTTTGCACAGATTTTGCTTTCTCTTCCATCTTTTTTAATACCTGCTGTGCAGGGGAACCAAATAAATTGACCTTGTCCATAGGTGCATCCAAAAGCTTAGATTTGACATGGTCTGGTAATGCCTGTTCTTTCAACCATGCATGCCTCCTGATAACTGTGCCAGTCATGGCTGATCTAAAGGAAGCCTCCAGTGCATCATAGCCACATTTTAAAGAATGGTTACTAACCTGCTGTATGTTATGTACCATTTCTTGAACATACCTTTTATCTAAAGATTCTTCAGAGGACAGCTTTTTAGTTAACTGGTCAAGCATAAACTCTTGATATTGAATCATATGAAATTGGCAGTTCAAAGCTCTAGCTGACAAAGTAGCAGAGGTGTAAACTTTTTACCCCATCTCTAAGGACCTGGATTCCCTTTCAGAGGGGAGGGGGTTTTTAGAAGAAGTAGCTGCTACAGCTTTTGGACCCTGGGAGATAAGTCTCTGGATCTGCAAAAGGAGCCTTATATAAGTGGTGATGAGTGTCCGGGACCCTGTAGTACCTATCGGGCTTAGCAGGAGCCGGAGGTAAAGTATCAGGAGCAGTGCAAGCATCATTAAATGCATCATCAACAACAGAAAGAACTGGAGGTATAGCTAAAGGCCTATGCTGTGGCAAATGTAGAAAGGTCCTAAGCCTTTTTCTAGAGTCTGAGAAATCTTGGCCTTGCCACTGAAATTGTTCCCTCATAGCATGCAAAGTTTCCCCGAAGGAAAATTCCTCAGGAGGAGAGGCTGAAGGGATGGACTCCTCAGCATCAGAGTCTTCGTAAGGAGAATAAGAAGCCTCAGGAGGGTCTGTATGTTCTGAGTCATCAGAGGAATCATCTGTGGATACTGGCTCAGGGGGCTCTGCTCTAGGCCTCTTTTCTGGAGGAGGGAGAGAGGCCCTGTCTGGATGAGGCTGGGCTCCACGAATTAAAGAGATGAGATCCTCAGCCAAAGAAAGCATATGGGAGCTGGTGCTGGGCCTGTGAGAGGGGGGCTTGGCAGGCACAGGTTTTGATGCTTTGGCTGCTTTAGCCCTGGCAAAGGCCTTAATAGACATAGCTGGAGGAGGCCTAGCAGCTCCACGTGCAGGGGTAGAAATATCCAGGGGAATGGTGTCTGATAAATCCTGTGAAACCGCAACAGAAGGTTGGATTTCAGAAGCCGTTTCTACCAGGTTAGAAGAGGCCTCGGTAGAAGGCAAGTTATCGGCTGAAGAAAGAACCGCTTGCTCGGCTTCGGCCGAAACAGAGACACTCTTGGTTTGCTTAACCGCAGTTTCGGCCGAAACCGCGGACCGCGAGTGTCGGTCCTTTTCTTTGCGTTTCTTGGTTATTTGCGTAGTCGGAGGATCCGACGGCATAATGTAGGCAAAATCGGAGCCGAAAATCTGTTCAGCAAAGTCCGATCGACGTCTAAGCGTCTGCCAGTTAAAAGAAGCACAGGCTAGACAAGCTGCTACGTCGTGGTCTGAGCCTAAACAATGTATGCAATAGGAGTGGAAATCTTTATGAGGTATTTGTTTCCCACAAGATAAACAGTTATTAACTTTCTCTGACATCGGCTGAGGCAAGAAAGAGTCCCCAACGGGGTACTTAGCTTTATAGAAGTCTTCGAAGTAGTATTCGGTAGTAGTAATCTCTGGATCTGACCGACCGGCACTTGCGAACAGCTTCTGCTTCGGGTGCCACGCGGCAAGAAAGACTGGGGAAAATGGCGTCGGCTGATGCCTTTATACCCGAATAACTGCCGCAATGACGTCGGGTGAAGTGCGACACCAGCCGAAGCCAGACCCAGACTTTGGAATCCGGCTGACCGAAGGGCTGCCCGACGACAGGACAACCCATTTGTAAAGACTGCAGATGCATCCTTGAAGGACATCAGTTGATCTGCTGTGGTGACCCCTAATGGGAGCAGCCGAAAAAAGTCTAAGCCAACCTCATGAGGTATTACAGTAAACAAATCTTTTACATCCACAGTAAAAAAGAAAAAAACGTTTGTTGAACTGTACCTCATTACATTTAGCAAGAAAGTCCCAAGAGTCGACACAGAGATGTTTCTCAGTTCTTAATAACAATTTAAGTTTGGTATCTAGGAATTTAGCAATAGGGGAGGCAATAGAATTGCGGGCGTCTACAATGGGGCGGAATGGCATCTACAATGGGGCGGAATGGTGGATCTATAATTTGTTTGTGCAGTTTAGGGAGCCCAGATATAGTTGGAATAACTAGGGCATTAATTTTTAAATATTTAAATTCAGCAATTGAGTCGGTAAACATGATGATTTAAAACATAGGTACATGTACCCATGTGGGAGATGCCATCACTGTAAACATATCAATGTGGGTAAGCTTTTTGCTATCAAGGGGTTTAATTTTAGAGTGAAGGGGCATTACAATTGTAACAAATTTATCAACATGTAACAAAACAAATTTATCACGGCCCCCCCAGGATAAGGCCTCTCTCACTAAAAGAGTCCTGGTCGACGCTATGGTGGTGGCAGCGGCCACGAAGGAGGAAATGTCTGAGTCTTCCTCTTCTGTTCATCCTCCTAATAAGGACTCTAGGACTATGGACAGGTATGGGAAGCACGTTTTTAGTTCAGCGACTTTTTCCATGTGTTCGCTAAACTATTTGACACATTTTACACGTCTACAGAGGGATCTCAGTAAAGAACTGGGAGATACCCTCCAGGATAACACAGATGCTGCTGTCTCAGATAAAGTGACAGCACAACTCAACACCCTTACTTCAACAGCAAACTCGTCCATGAGGCTCATCTCATATGCGGCCGAAGGATCAAGTAGAGCTGCAGCTTCAGCGATTGCTCTCTGTAGACAATCCGAAGAACACGGAAGCATCACCGACACTGGAACCATTGGCTCCGACCCAGAGGACGGAGCCGAACCAATCTGCGCCGAGGCCCCGAGAGTGAGAGTCGGCACAAACTCTGCGACTCCCCTACAGGCTCCGAAGGAGTCTTAGTCAATGGCGCCGATCGTGCATCGGATCATCTTCTCCCGGCTCCGAAGACTGGATGAGTCTCGAAGGAGGACCTGTTGGGGAAACGGGGAGGGCTTCTAGTTTCGACACCAATTGGAACGAAACCGCAATCAGCTTGGAAATGGCCATGTTTTCCATTAGTTTCTGCACGACACGATCCACATCAGTTTCAGATTAGGGTCTGGAAGACCGGGCCGAAGACGGCACCGACCGAAGAATCAATGGTGGAGGTAGCTCCAACACCGGTTCCAAGACCTGGGGCTCGGTGAAAGATAACCGTTCGATGCTCGGCCCCGAGGTCTGTGGAACCGGTGAACGAATCTTAGAAGATGAGCTCTGAGCCGATGACATGGGCTCCGACATCTTCGACCCCTTCGAAGACTTAGAAGCCTGGTCGGACTTCTCCAAGGCCTCCTGAAAGTCAGGTTTAAGTAAACCCCTGTCAATAAGCTTCCTGCGTCTCTCTGTCATGACCCTCCCGCTAAAGGAATGACAGATGGAGCAAACCACCTGCAAATGGAGAGGGCCAAGGCAGTAGACGCAGGAAGCGTGATTGTCAGTGATGGACATTTTTTCTGTCCACACTGACATCTCTTAAAGCCGGATTTGGCTTTCTCCGACATTTTACAATCAAGCTAAACACTGAAAAAAAACAGTGAAAAATAGAAAAAATACTAGCTAACAATAACTATATATATATATATATATATATATATATATATATATATATATATATATATATATAATATGAATACACACAAGCTATTATAACACTACTAGAAAAAGTCAGAAACTAGTAGGCCGAAGCCCAAACCTATGAATCTAAGTATATATATATATATATATATAAATATATGATATAGATCAAGAAAAATACACACACTCTCTATAATATCTATCTAGGCTAAAGCTAAAATACTATTAAAGATTTGTAAAGAAATTCTGCTTATCTCCAAGATAAACTAAATTGTTCGCTGGCCCGAGCTCTCCTTGACCGATCTGTTGCAGCGGCAAACTAGATCTGAGGAATAGCAGGGAGGATTGTGGGATATAGTCTGGTCTCGAGCTTCTCTAAGATGCAGAGCTTTGCAATGCGGCCAACTCGGAGCCGATCATCGGCTCCGAACCCGTGTGTAAGAACAAACGGCGAGATTGAACACTTTCACATCAAAAGGTAATAATCGGAGACACTCATTCAAAATACCCTACTTTGACAGGTTGTCCTTTCTTACCTTCACAAGAAATGAACTAATCAGAAGTTCTGAAAGATTTTGTTCCATTAAGAAAGTACCAGAGTTGATTGTGGACATTCAAGGTATGAAGTATCTTTGCTCCCTAATTTTTGGTTTTGGAAAGAAGGCAGAGAGATGGCTGGACTTGTTTGAACTAAACTTGGCATCACTTTAGGCATAAAATATGAATTCATTTTCAACAAAACCCTATCTTCGTGGAAAACTGAGATACGGTAAACCAGACATAAGAGAATGCAACTCGGATATTCTTCTTGCAGAGGTCAAAGCAAGAAGACTGCTTTCCATGTTAAGAACCTCAAGTCAGCCTGAGGAGCTGGTTCAAATCCGGCAAGTGTTCGTTTTTCTTACACATGGTTAAGATGCAGAGGAAAAGCTATTGGTTTTCTTGTATGCTTCTAATGCAGAGCCCCTTTCAAAAACATTTTGACATTAGTTTGCATTGAAAGAGGGGGCTCCACGGACAGACATGCTAAAATGGCCAACAAATTAACCTCGACAGAGAAGTAAGATAGGCTACAGGATAGTAGTACTCAAATACCAAAACACAAGCCTTGAATGGGTACTTGTTCTGTTGTTGGCACCAGCTAGAAAACCTGTATTTTCCATTATCTGCTGCACGTCTTCAATAAACAGGTTCCTAAAAGGTATTAAAACCCTATCACACCCAGGCAGTCAAATGCAGTTTGTCTGGGTCAGGGTGCATCAAACATCCTGATCTTGTGGGAGTAAATCCAACCTGTGACGAAGCTTATGGTAATTACCCCTGGCCATTTATAGAAAGGAGAAAGTACAGTTTTGTACCTACCATATATGTAGATGTTCGAGTGCTAATACAGCTGCAGTCTTAACAGATGGGTTTTCCTGCCGTCAGGCGGGTCCTCGGTCGGCCGAATTCCAAAGTCTAGGTCCAGCGCCGGATGTAGTCGCTTCTTCCCTGACGTCAGTGCGACAGGGGTATAAAAGAACCAGCCAACGCCATTTTCTTCAGTTTTTCTTGCCCCAGATGTCAGGTGCCCCCAGAAGGAAGGCAAAACATAAATTTATGTAATAATGCAATGCAATATAATCAAAAAACAGTAGTTGCAAGCAAATACACCATAAAAGAATACCCCAATCAGGTTGCATGAGGAGGTGTTAGCCATTAGGCCTGCCCCAAGAGGGGAAAGAGGGAGGGAAACCTGGACTGCAGCTGTATTAGCACTCTAACATCTACATTTATGGTAGGTACAAAACTGTACTATGTTCATCGTGCATACAGCTGCAGTCATAACAGATGGGTAGAATCCCAAAGCTAAAAAGGGGTGGTAGGCACTAAGTGGAACTAGGAGGAGCCAGGATGCCCTGCAAGACTGCAGTGGCAAAGCCCGCTCTAGATTTGGGAGTATAATGGTTGGTGATAGTGCTTGGAGAAAGTATGTACAGAACTCCAAGTGGCTGCTTCCAAAATATCTTTGGTAGGAACCCCCCTGAGGAAAGCTGCAGAGGTAGCTGTGGCCCTTGTGGAGTGAGATCTGATGCCTGTAGGTACAGTTTTACCATGAAAAGAGTAACAAAAGCGTATGCAGTGAGTTATCCATTTTGAGATTGTCTGTTTGGAAATAGGCTTCCCTTGAGAACCTGTAGCATAGGACACAAAGAGTTGCTCTGATTTTCTGAAAGGCTTTGTTCTGTCCAAATAATAACGGAGCTGTCTGTGAATGTCCAAGGAATGTAGTAGTCTCTCCCCTTTGTTTTGTGGATTAGGGTAAAAGGTAGGTAAGTGGATAGCCTGATTCAAGGCTATCCTGGATACTACCTTTGACATAAAGGAAGGGTTGGTTCGTAAGGAAACTCTGTCCTGATGGAAAATGATGAAAGGCTGCACAGCCATGAGGGCTTGTAGTTCCGAAACCCTGCGTGCTGAGGTGATAGCCAGAAGGAAGGCTGTTTTCCATGACAAAAATTGCAGTTCTGTTGAAGCAGCTGGCTCAAAAGGAGGCAGAGTCAGTTTTTCTAGAATGAAATTGAGGTCCCAAGCAGGTACTGGTTGCTTCCTTGGGGATTTTATATTCTTAGCTCCTCTGAGGAACTGTCTTAAGAGAGGATGAGAGAATAAAGGAGGATCAGTGTTGTATTCTGCAGAAATGGCTGAGGCATGGATTTTGATGAAGGAGATGAAAGTCCACTGCTTAGCATCTCAGCTAGGTACTGTAATATTTGAGGTAAACTCAGTATTCCAGGATTCTGACCCTTTTTCTGATTCCAGGCACAAAACAGTTTCCATTTTGCGGAGTAGGCTTTTCTAGTAGAAGGCCTTCTTGCCTCCAAAATGACATCCTGCACCTCCTTGGAGAGTAGGGTCTGTTGTGAATTTAAGGAATCCTCCATGCGGCTAGATTGAGTGTTTTCAGCTGACTGTGAAGAGTTTTGAAGCTGTGCTGAGTCAGTAGAAGAGGCATTAGGGGCAGGATCCATGGTGGGGAATGCGTCAGGCTCCTCAGGAATGGGTACCAGTGTTGTCTTGGCCAGTCTGGAGCAATAAGAATCCTCTTTGGTCTGTCTGCTCTGGCTTTTAATAGAACTTTGGGCAGCAGAGGAAGAGGTGGAAAGGCATAAACTGTCATTGTTGTCCAACTGAAAGAGAGTGCGTCCACTTTCCAGGCCTGTGGATGAAAGGTCCTTGAGCAGAATTTTGTCAATTGGTAATTTCTGTTGGTGGCAAAGAGATCTAAGTCTGGCCTTCCCCATGCTTGAATTATCTTTGTAAAAACTTGAGGATGCAACTTCCATTCGTGTGGATCTGTCATTTCTGCTTAGGTTGTCTGCCAACATGTTTTCCTTGCCTGGCAGGAACTGTGCTTGAAGTTGGATTTGTAATTCCAGAGCCATGTTCCAAAGAGACGTGGCTAGCCTGCATAGGGGGTATGAATGGGTTCCTCCCTGTTTGTTTATGTACCACATCACTGTGGTGTTGTCTGTCCTTATCAATAGCTAGCCTGGATGCAGTAGGTCTTTGAAAGCCATAATAGCATTTATTACTGCTAGCATTTCCTTTTGATTGATGTGTAGGTGCTTTTCTTTTTGGGACCATTTGCCCTGAATGCACCAATCTGTCATGTGCGCCCCCCAGGCGTAGTCCGAGGCGTCTGTTGTGATGACTTGATTTGCTTGAGGCTTGGAGAATGGGAGACCTGTGTTTCTTTTGCATGCTTGAGCCCACCACAGAAATTCCTTTTGAAGGCATGGAATCAGTGGTAAAATTGTTTCCAAACTGTGGCTGTGTTGAGACCATACGTTTTTTAGGTACCATTGAAGTTTCCTCATATGCAGCTTTGCACATGGGATTAGCAGGATGCAAGATGCCATGAATCCCAGAGCCTGCAGGATTTTCCTTGCAGTGAGCCTGGTGAAGGTTGTCAGTTTTCTGAAGTATTGAGTTAGTTGCCCTTGTTTCTCTGGCGTGAGGTAGGCCATCTGGGTGTTTGTATTCAAGCTGGCACCCAGGAAAATTATTGTTTGAGAGGATATTAGTCTTGATTTCTTTTTGTTGACTGTGTATCCCAGAGAATTCAACAACATTATTACAAACGCCAGGTGTTTCAGAAGTATGTGTTTGCTGTCCGCTTGGATTAGGCAGTCGTCCAAATATGGGTATATTTGTATCCCTTGAAGTCTGCAGAAGGCAATTACTGATGCCAGGCATTTCGTGAACACTCTGGGAGCAGTAGATAAGCCAAAGGGCAATGCAGAGAATTGATAATGGGTTGAACCTGCAAGAAATCTGAGGTATCTTCTGCAATCTTGTCTGATTGGGACATGCGGGTATGCCTCCTTGAGGTCCAATGTTACCAGCCAAGACTCCTTACCCAGCATGGGAAGAAGCTGCTGTAATGTGAGCATCTTGAATTTTGGTACAAGTAAATATGTGTTTAGGATGGATAGGTCCAAAATAGGTCTCCAATCTTTGCCCTTCCTTGGTACCAGGAATAGTCTGGAGTAAAAACCTTGACCCTGTTCTTGTGCAGGTACCTCTTGGATAGCTTTCATGCCCATGAGATCTGAAATTTGTTTTTGTGCCTCTGCCCTTTGATTGTGTGGCAGGTTTGGCATGCCTCTCATTTTTGGAAGGGTGTGAAAGTGGAATCTGTAGCATCTGTCTATAATGTCCAGGATCCATTTGTCTTTTGTGACAATATGCCAATTTTTCGAAAATAATGCCAGTTTTCCACCTAAAGGTGCTGCCATTTGAGCCTTGCTTGGCATGCAAAGGGGAAAGTCATTGGTTCTGCTTTCTGAATGGCTGTGAACTATCCTCACCACGTCTTGGTGTAGGTGCTTGTCATTGTCTGCCTCTAAATGATCCTTGGGATTGCCCTCTACCCCTCGGGCACCTGTATCTACCTCTTTGCGGTCTGTCCGTGGCTGGAAAGGACCAATTTTTTGAAGGCCAATTTCTACTGAAACGTGGAGGTTGTACCTGTAGGAAATCTTTCACTGTTTGCATTGATTTTGCCTTTTCCTCCATTTTCTTTAATACCTCGTCAGCTTTAACACCAAACAATACATCTTTTTGAAGAGGTGCATCTAGTAATTTAGCTTTGACATAATCTGGTAAGGTTTGCTCTTTGAGCCAAGCATGTCTACGTATGACTGAACCTGTAAAAGAAGCTCTACATGAGGCCTCTAAAGCATCAAAACCACATTGCAAGGTATGTTTACCCACTTGCTCTGCACTATGCAACAAATCCTGCAACTCCTTCAAGTCTGGTTGTTCAGGTTGTGACATTTTGCCTTTCAACTGAGATAACAAAAACTGTTGATACTTTAACATATGGAACTGACAGTTTAATGCCCTCATGGTTAAAGTGTCCGAGGTGTATACCTTTTCCCCCCACCTTTCTAAAGCTCTGGAATCTCTCTGAAGGTAATGGATTTTTGGCAGTGGAGGCCTTAATTCCCTTGGGACCCTGTGAAATAGTTTCTGGGTCAGCCGCATGGCTTTTGTATAGGAATTGGTGTGAATCAGGAACCCGGTAATACCTGTCAGGCTTGACAGGAGCTGGAGGTAAAGAATCTGGGTTAAGGCTGGCCTCTGAATACACATCATCTAGTATGTCTAAGACAGAAGGGATAGCCAGAGGCCCGTGCTGAGGGAGCAAGAGGAAATCCCTGAGCCTTTTCTTGGAGTCTTGAGTAATCCTGGCCTTCCCAGTGGAAGTGTTCCCTCAAGGTATGCAAGGTTTCCCCAAAATAGTAGTCCTCGGGGGGGGGGGGGGGGGGACAGAGGGAATGGCCTCCTCTGCATCAGAATCTTCAAAAGGGGAGTATGAATGTTCCTGGTCTTTAGAATGTTCTGAAGTAATGGAGGCCTGGTCCGAGAAAAGGTATTCTTCCTCCACTCTGGGCCTTTTGTTTGAGGGGGGGTTGAGAACCCCTGATAAGAGTAATCAAATCCTCAGCCATTTTGAGCATCTGCTTTTTAGGCATGGGGCCTTGGAGAGGGGCCCTGTGTAGCTTGTCTTTTAGTATGCATGGCTGCTTTAGATTTAGTGAAAGCCTTAATGGAAAAAGAAGAAGGCCTGAAGACACCTTGAGAGGTGGCAGGCCTGTCTAAACTCTGAGTTTCCCCAAGAGTGGCTTCGGTATCTGTAGTCGGGGTGTGGGCCGAAGATCCTGCGACCTCGGGCACAGAAGACACCGCTAATGAAGTGTCATCAGTAGTCAAGGGCTGCGTAGGCGCCTCGCTGAGAACCGGAGCACCTGTAGTCGGCTTTAGCGTGGTGTCGGTAGAAGTCGCGGACCTCGTATGTCGGTCCTTATCTTTGCGTCTTTTACTCAAAACTGGAGTCGGAGTATCCGACGACATAATGTAATTAAACTTTTTGCCAAAATAGCGTTGGGCGAACTCCGCCTGACGCTTAATAGTGCGTCTGTTGAATGTAGCACAAAAACGACAGGACGAGACGTCGTGGTCTGGGCCTAAGCAAGGAATGCAGAGGGAATGGAAATCCTTACGCGGTATTTGCTTCCCACATGAAATGCAATTATTAACTTTATCTGACATCGATCTGAGGCAAGAAAAGTTTCCCCAATGGGGTACTTCGCTTTCAAGAAGACTTCGGTTGAAAAATATTCGTAATCTCAGGAGCTGGCCGACCGGCACTTGTGAACTGCTTCTGCTTCGGGCACCGCGCGGCAAGAAAGACTGAAGAAAATGGCGTTGGCTGGTTCTTTTATACCCCTGTCGCACTGACGTCAGGGAAGAAGCGACGACATCCGACGCCGGACCTAGACTTTGGAATTCGGCCGACCGAGGACCCGCCTGACGGCAGGAAAACCCATCTGTTATGACTGCAGCTGTATGCACGATGAACATCCACTGATGCCTGGGCCAGAAGGGAGTCACCACAGTGAACTCTGGGAGTTCCTCTGAATCTTCAGAAGTACCCTTGGCATCAGTGGAAAGCCTCCAAAAAAGAAAAGGCAGTCCTCCTGGCCTTGCACGGAGTCTGAGAAAAGAATTTTGCTTGTTGATTGTTTAAAGCAGGCAAAAATATCTACTTGAGGTATCCCCCACAAACAGTTCAAGTCTTAGAAGACCTCCTAACTCAGTCTGCCCTTGCTCTGCTCAGCTTGTCTGTCACACAGTTTTGCTCTGTAGGGATATAAAATGCCTAAAGAATGAGAATGTGCTGTAAAACTATCACGTGCTAACATAGCTAGGCTGCAGAGGGGGGTAAGATTGGGTTCCCTGATACTTGTTTATATACCACATCACGGACATGGCCTGTAAATACTTGAGGTCCACAGGGCCACAGATGACTCGGAGTTGACAGCATTTATTAAAGCTAGCATTTACTTTGCCGGTGTGTTTTGGCCTCTTTTTTGTTCCAAGACACACCACTTTTACGCCCATTGATACCACTTTTCAAAGTCTAATGTTTCTATTGACCGACTGCTGGAGCAGGAGGGAAGACCTGGATTCTGAGGAAATTTGAAATAGTCAATGCATAACCTCCCTTTTTACAAATCCTAAGACTGGAATTTGAAAAGTCAATGGGTATAGACACTGGGATCATACAGATATTAAATACCACTGTCTCATTCTCATGTGGAGTCTTGCCAGAAGCATGAAAAGCAAACTCCTAGAGACCTAGAATCTAGGGGAATTCCCCTGCTGAGATGGAAGTCTGATTGGAAAATCCAAGAAATAAAGCTAAATGAAAGCTGTGTACTTACCATAATGTTAGTTCCATGTTGTCTGTCTGCTTCAAAGACATGGGTTGGCAGATCTAACCTCAGCACAGACTCTGAAGCTTATTGGATCCAGAGTTCTGACTATTTCCCTACCCATAATTCCCTAGGCTGTTCATTTCCTTTTCCAAACCAAAGTTGGGAAGAGCAGGTTTCCAAAGTAACCTTATCCAGATGGCTGTCAGATTGTATTTACTTTGTATATAATAAGAGTCTGACCCCCCCCCTAAAAAAATCTGAAGTATACGAGAAAAAAATAGGGGAAACCCCTTCCCAAAAAGACTGTCATAAATTTGATCTCAAATTCTCGAGGAATAGTAATTAGAGTCTTGCATGACTGTGCACAGACAGGGAGCAACATTCACTAAATCATCTCAAAGCATAGGTGACAATTTGGGGTGGGGTGGGGAGTTTGAAGCGAATGAAAATCAGAGGTGGATCTAATGTTATGGTAAGTACATAACTTTTGTATGCACTCTTGTCTATTTTTGTTTGTTCAAACATATGGGACAGAATATCACAGAAAAAGCACACTAGGACGAGTGAGCCGCAAGTCAACACACTGTGCTGACTTGTGGCTCACTCATCCAAGTGTGCTTTTTCTTTGGTTTACTGGTTTGATTTGGGCGCACTTGTCTTGGTATTTTCATATGGGACAGAATCCCAACTGCCAAACTGGATGGTGTCAAGGAAGGATATTACCAAGTATGGTAGAACCAAAGGACGTGTGTGATCTGGATTCAGTGTCCAGCTAACACAGAGACACAAAAGGTATGCATCATTGCCCATGTACCCATAGCACAAATGGCAATGGATAATCCTCTGTTAAAGGCTGTTGTAGTAGGAACTGCCCTGGGTGAAGATGCTTTTGGTCAAGGCCAAATTCTTATTATTATATACAAAGTAAATACAATCTGACAGCCATCTGGATAAAGTTACTTTGGAAACCTGCTCTTCCCAACTTTGGTTTGGAAAAGGAAATGAACAACTGATCATCCTATCTGAAATATTTTGCCCTGTGAATATGGAATCAGAGTTGTCTGCGAACTACTAATGTGTAAGTATTCACCTTTGCTTGGAAAGAAGAGATGAAGATGTACTAATGTATTTAAATTAGTTTCAGATACCACCTTAGGAATAATGCACACGTTAGTTCTATGGGAAACTCTTTAAGGGGCTTTGAGCAGAGGGCTTGTAGTCCTGAGTTTTGTCTGGCTGATGTTACCTTGACTAACAAAACTGTTTTTTGTTAGAAATTTTAGGTCTGCAGTGGTAGCAGGTTCAAAAGGAAGCCTGGGTTAGAGCTTGTAACATAACAGTAATGTTCTACGGAGGTGCTGGTTTAATGGGAGGTCTCAGCAGAAAGGCACCTTTGAGAAAGACTAGAGAGGCTAAATGTCATTACATCCAATATGAAAATTGGAAATTGCAACCACTAGCACTTTACTGGCTGTAACGCTGGAACTTTCATCAGAGATCAGACAAAGTATGGCAGGAACTGGTGCTGAAAAGGCATCCAGACCTTTGGAGTAGGTCCACATCAAAAAAATCTTCCATTTACTGTGGTAAATTTTCCAGGTTGATGCTTTTTGTGAAGCAGAAAGGATGTTGACAGACCAGTTGGCATAATGGTTAAGGTCTTTACCACCCATGCACAAAGTTTGATCCTGACCTCCGGCCAATGCCTGTCTAGAGTTTGAGCAGTCTCCATGTGTCTCAGTGGGGTTCCTCCCACCTCCTTAAAAAATGCTGAGTGTTTCCACCTCAAACTCACCAATGAAGGGACTTGTGGCCAGCAGCACAGACTCTACATGGTGCCCTACTGGGGGAAGGTTTGTACAGACCAAATGCTTTGGCCATCTACTGTGGTGCACAGTATCAACAGGACAGCATGGACCACAGACTACGTACAGTGGCAGAGTTAGTCACTCGATGGTGTAATATATGGCTCCAAGTGATTTGGTCAAGTTGATGAACGTCGCCAAAATGAGAATGGATAGTTCCTGGTGATAAATGGGTGAGGACCAGGTCTACTCTGACCTACGCCACAGACCTATGCTAACAGTGGGAGGGGCTGTATGTGCCCCTATTAGCCAGTGTGTCTGCCATAATGCCCAGCAGCCCTGGGTCAATAAGCTACTGGCCAGCCAGTGTCTAGCTGCCCAGCCTGGGATAGCACTGTTGAGTGAAAGCTGGATGTAAAACCAATCAACCTGCCAAGCATGAAGTGAGAACTGCTATATTTAATGTTGGCTCACTGACAGGATGCAGCTTGGAAGTGGGGAGTCTAGACATCCTATGTATCCAAAAGACAAGATGAAAGAGCAATGCAGCGAAGCCACTTGGCTTGGGATACACATTCTGCTACTCAGGAGGACAGGCTAGAAATGGTGTGGGAATTGTGGTGAGACTTCAGAAGGCAGTGAGGGATATCATCAGAATTAGACATGACAGACTCATGGCAATCAAACTCCAGTATAATGATAGGGCAGTATTCATAACCCCAGCCTATGACCCACAGCAGGGTTGTGACAGTGAGGAAGATAATGAATTCAGACAGCAGTTGCATGACCTACTAGATAAAGCAGGACAACATGAATTGGTGTTGATAATGGGTGACTTGAAAGCACATTTTGGGACAGACAAAACAGGATACAAGGACTACTTGGGTCCACTTGGTTGAGGCAAACGAGGAGGACAGGACATTCTAGACTTCTGCCTGGCAAATGGCTTGACAGTAGCCAACACTTGGTTCAGAGAGCGAGTCACAAGACCACATACAACAGTAGCCAACACAACTTGGGTAGACTTCCTCCGAGTAAGGAAAGGGCACTGGGGTAAAAATCAATAAATGCAACGTCATCCCCAGTGAAGCAGTCGGCCCATAGCATAAACCAGTGGTTACCACAATTAGTTGTAAGCAGTGGTCAGAGAAGGCTGTAAGGTCAGAAGCCAGGCTGAAGACCTGGAAGATGACAGGAGTTGACAACAGCAAGGAATTACTCAGGGCTCTAACACTCCAAGAGGAGGAGAAATTGCTGGACTTGAAGAATGGCAGCACCTCAAAACAGCATGTGTGAGGACTACAAAACAGATATGTGGCAAAGTCATGTACGGAAATAAGGTATACAAGGAAAGCTGGTGGCAGAATGCAGAAATCCAGGAAGTCATGAAAAGAAAGGAGGAGTGCAGGAAAAAATGGGAGATAGAAAAGACCAACCAGACTAGGAAGGAATATTGCCTAACAAAGAAGCCAAGAAAGGAGTTGCAACAGCAAAGAACAGGGCATTGGAGGCACGCTACCAGCTTCTGGAAAGTGAATTAGTAGGTAGGCACAGTTACAAGATAAAGATGGACACTCTTCATAAAGGATGCCAGCAACAATCTGCTCACCAGTCCATAGGACATTAAAGGCAGATGGAAGGAGCATTTCCAGCACCTTCTGAATGAAGAAAACCCCACGGAAGCTGTACTGCACCTGACATAACCTAAGATGAAAGAGGAGCCCACCCTACAAAATGTAATAGCAGCACTAAAGTCAGGGAAAGCAGCAGGCTCAGAGGAGGTCATGGCAGATATAAAGATGCTTGGTGAGATTGGGGGAGAAATGGTTCCTGAAGGTACTCCTAACAGTGTGGAGAGAAAGGCATATCCCAGTTGACTGGAGAATAAGCATACTTGTGCCAGTGTACAAGAACAAAGGGGACATCCACAACTGCGGGCAGTACAGAGGCATCAAACTACTGTCAGTACTGCATGAAAGTTCTGGAGAGGATGAATGATAAATGGATACACAGAGCAGTAGAAAGCAAGATGGGCGATCAGCAGTTCGGATTCAGATCAGAATGTAGCACAACTGACCTGATGTTTGCAGTGAGACAGATAGCTGTGGAAAAAGCTAGAGATGAGTCCAAATGAGCATTCCTAGACTTGTAGGAAGCATATGACAAAGTCACAAGAAAGTGGATTTGGGCAGTACTGACGTGGTTTGAAGTCTCAATCACTGGTAGAATTAGTACAGACTGTACAAGGACCCAATGACTCAAGTACGAACAGTGTTTGGCCTTTCAGAGGGGTTCCCAGTGGGAGTGTGTGCACCAGGGTTCAGCATTCAGTCCACAATTGTTCATAATGGTTATGGACTACATCAGCAAGCAGGTCGGAGGAGACAGAGCAACAAAGTTGCTGTATGCAGATGATGCGGCATTACAGGCAGACTCTGTCTGACCAAGAACTTCAGCAAAGGATAATAGGGGAACAAAATGCAAAACTGAATGCACACAGGATAAAACTAAGCACAGATAAGACAGTGGTAATGGCAGCAAATTGGGGAAATCAGAAGATGAGAATTGAGATAGACGGGAAGATACTGGAACAGGTAAATGGCTTCAAGTATCTGGGAGGGGTGGTTGAGGAGAAGGGAAGTCTGAATGAAGAGGTCAAAGCTAGAATCATATGGGCTGCAGCCAATTGGCATAGGGTCTCGGGTGTAGTCTATGACAGAAGAATGCCAAAGAAGCTGAAAAGGTGTACAAGACAATGGTGCGGCTAGCACTACTGTATGGTACAGAAACCTGGGCGGTAAAGGCAGAGCAGATGATGAAGCTAAGGGTGATGGAAAGGAAGTGCCTGAAAACATGGTAGGATAAACACTGTGACAGACTAAGAAATGATGACATAAGAGCAGAAGCCAAAGTAGCTCCAATTGCAGGAAAAAAAAAATCGGAGAGAACAGATTACAATGGTTTGGACATGTGTAGAAAAGCAGAAGACAATCTGGTGAAGGCTTGGGACAGACGGGAAGACGGTAAGAGGAAACGAGGACATCCAACAAAAAGATGGATGGACTGTGTGAAAGAAGATCTGCGACAGTCAGGCAGGAGTATGTGGCATTGAAGCTAGAGAGATGGTGACAGTTAACACTATAACCCCAATCCCATTTAGAAAATGGGAGAAAGGGGGCTGATGAAGGAATGTTGACTACCGCAGGGGGAAGGGGGGAGCATGGCATCTCTGGCTATGGTTAAAATTGGAGGAACCATGCGGTTAATTTCATAGACTTCTGATCGAGACGGCACCTGGATAATGATCCAACATTCATGCATGATACAGAAGAAGCTGCAGGTAGGGGAACAATGTCTGTTGGGGCCAAAAAGTGGAAAATGAGGATCACTCTGGCCTTGCTCTGCCTTGCTTTCTGTATGAATTTGTTCATCTGGAGATGTGGGAGCCAACTGTGAATGTCCCTGTGGAAGAATCAGGGCAAAGTACCTGCTGCATTTGTTGTTTAGATAGGAGGCAAAAAATTATGTACTCACCATAATGTTCCATCTGTGTTGTCTGCTTCACTCCATCAAACCTGTGGATTTTGGTTCTGCCCTCAAAACAGACACTGCCATTAGCAAGCAAGAGTTCCTCCCCATCCTACCCATATTGCCTCACTCCACCAGATACACCTCAGATAGAGAGTTTGCTGTTAATTTTCCCAACAAAGAAAAACATTTATATATATATATATATATATATATATATATATATATATATATATATATATATATATATATATATATACATATACACACGGGCCTATTTCAGATGACTGAAACCCGATTTCACTGCAATTCATTTCACTGAGACCAAATCACCTAATTTTCAAAATACTAAAAATTAATTTCACTGAATTGTAAGCTACAGACTTGATGTGGGTTTCTGTTCGCCTTTGACTTGTTTGTGACAAATTTTCTGTAACTTACAGTGTTGTCAGAATACAGAGAGTCATGTAGAACGTGATGTTCTATTGTTTTGAAATGTGGGTATTTCTCTCTACATTTGTAAGGGAAGCATTTAAAGTAATATGGTGGATGTTTTGTGCTTTCCCAGCAGGAGTGGCAGCGTGTACAGTACTGAGGAAAGTAAAAGGTATATGCCCTTTTCTCCACTCTACTGCGATCCTGGAATTATATAATTAGGGGGTGGGGGCACCCCCCCTCTTAGCTTGGATTTATATTGTCGGGTTTCTGTTAAGAGGATAAAAAGGCAGTTTGTAAGTTGTGGAAAGAGGTAATCATTAGTATTGAGAATGTGCTTGTCTATGGTTTTCCATTTAGTCTTTTGAAATTTAGCATTGTAAGCTGTCGGTGAAATGATGAAATGTGAAATTTAGGTGGTTTGGTCTCAGTGAAATGGGATTTCAGTGACTTAAAGTAGACCCATAATTTATATATATATATATATATATATATATATATATATATATATATATCTATAGATATATGGATATATAGATAAATATACAGATGTATATACACACACACACACGTGTGCATAATAATATAATAAAGCTAAAGACAGGTTCAGGAGCTCAAAGTAGGAACAAAGGTTCCTAGAATTATCCATCAGGTCCTTCAGATACCAGGAAGGGGGAAGGAGGGAGGTAAGGTTGATGAAGACTGAAGCAGTCAATACAGATGTAACGCTATGGTGAATACAACTTCATCTGATGTCTATTCAGTCTTCATCAAACCTGTGGAAGAGTCCCCCCAACTACAAAGATTTGGGTGGCCTACAGAAGGATATTCCAGAGTACTGCAGAGCCAAACGCAGCCCTATTTCTGGAAATATCAAGCTTGCAATGTGAGCTAAAGGTGTGGGAACTTGCCCATGAAGCAGCCACACAAATGTCTTCCAAGGAGATCAGAGACCAAAAAGCCTGAGACGTGGCTATGGATCTCGTAGAATGAGCTCTGAATTGCTTAAGTAAAGGAACGCTGTTCAAAGAATAAACATGGGAAATACTATCCTGCAACCATTGAGCAATGGCAGTTTCGACAATGGCCTTCCCTTTTTTGGAGTCTGATAAGGCCACAATTGGTCAGTTCTTCTGAAACTTTTTGGTCCACCTAGGTAAAAACGTAACAGTGTATGAACCTCAAAGGTGCAACATATAATCTCCCTTACTGAAAATTTGGAAAGAATACTGGGAGGTTAATGGCCTGATTCATGATATTAACTGAAGCCACATTCAGCAAAAAGGAGGGATTAGTACTTGAGGTAACTCTGTCCATATGAAAAATAAGATAGGGAGACTTGGAAGATAAAGCCTGAAGCTCTGACACTCTTGATGGAAGTAATGGTCACTAAGGAAGTGGTTTTCCAAGACAAAATTTTTATGTTCTCTTCTGCAGTGGGTTCAAAGGGAGGTAAGATCAGAGCCTGAAGAACCAACGTGAGATCCCATGGCAGGGAGGGATCTTTGATAGGGGGACAAAGAAGAAAATTGGCTCTGAAAAAAGCTTTGCAAAGCCTGGAAGAAGCTAGGGAAGCATTTTCTCCAATATGAAAATTTGAAATGGTTGCCAACTGAACCTTTACAGTAGGAAACTGGTTCCCAAATAAAACAGGCCAGCTAGAAGTCTATAGCTGCCAAAATGGGTGCCGTGAGTGGGTCAGTATGATGCTAATGGGCCCAAATGGAAAATGGAAAACCTTTTCCACTTTTATAAATCTTCCTGGTAGAAAACTTGTGGGAGGAAATCAGAATACTCAACTGAAAAAAGCCTGGAGTGTCTAGCCATCACAGGAATTGGAGAAACTATGTGGTTAATTTCAGGTTGTGAAGATCCGGATGGAGATGCTCTGAGGGGTGGGTCAGAAGATCTGGAAGGGATTCCAGTGTTCACAGATAACAAATCAGATGAGACCACAGGAAGGTGAACCAGACTTGTCGAGGCCAAAAGGGAGCAAGGAGGATCATTTTGCTATTCAACCTGCATGCCTTCTGAAGAAATTTGGGAATCAGAGGAACAGGTGGGAATGCAAAAAGTGGACCAGGAGGTCAAGCAAGGACTAGAGTACCTCTTGGTGACTGGCCCTATGGAGGGGATCAGGGCAAAGTATCTGCTGCATTTGTTGAGGGGAGAGGAGAAGAGTTCGCAGCAAGGTTGACCCCATTTAAGGAAAATCCTGTTTACCACTGACTGATTCAGAGACTGCTCGTGAGGTAAGTACCTGCTGAGCCCGCCCGCCAGTATGTTGTGCTCCCACAGAATGTGTTGCAACTAGAAAGTGGTTGGTAGAGAGCCTACTGTAACACACTCATTGCATCTCGAAAAAGGAGGTAAGACCCGATACCAACCTGTCTGTTTATATACCACACAACCGACATGTTGTCGGTTTGAAGAGATAATTTCTAGAGGTAGAAGAGTGAGTGAAGTGTTTGCAATGCTAGAAGCACTGCCCTCATCTCTACGATGTTGATATGCAGGTTGGTCTCCTGAGGAGTCCACATGCCTTGAACTGGGACACAACTTGAACTGAGCTGGGAGGCATCCGTGGACAGTGTGGTGATGGGAGTGGGTAGAATGAACTGTTTACTTTGTGCGACTTCTAGATCACGAAGCCACCATAACAGAGAATTTCTGCACACCCAAGACAGCCTTACGGGATGATTCAGTGGTTGGTGCAGAAGGGACCATTACAGTGAGAACGTCCACTGAAGAACTCTCCTGTGTAAGCAATCTGTGTAGTAGTAGTGTTACTGTTGCAGCCATGGAGCCCAAAGCCCTGAGGACAAGATTTGCTGGAGGAAATGGAACCGCTAATCTTTTCTTAATATGCCTCCTTAGTGAAAGGATCCGGTCTAGAGAAAGACAGGCCAGGTTGTGTACAGGCGGGCTCCTATAAAGACCATCATTTGCACTGGTTGTAATTGCGACTTCTGAAGATTTATAGTGACTCCTAAAGCTGGGGACAAATGTAAGGGAAAATCCCTGGCCTGAATCAGTAGATGACTGGTTAGTGTGATTAGGAGCCAGTTGTCCAGATAAGGAAACACATGGAATCCCTGCAGTCTGAGGTAAGCTGCAACTACTGTCATGCATTTGGTGAACAACCTGAGGGCTGTGGTGAGATGAAATGGCATCGCACAGAACTGGTAATGACTGGCTCCTGCCCGAAACAGAGATACCTTCTGGAGCACCTGTTTATTTTAATATGATAGTACCCATCCTTCAAGTCTATCGAGCATATCCAGTCAACCTTCTGAAGCAAAGGAAGGATAGACTGAACCATGACCATCCTGAATTTGGTGTATTTGACTGATTTGTTCAGGTAAGTTAGGTCCAGTATGGGCCTGAGGTCTCCCGTTTTCATTGGAACTAAAGAACTGGGAGTAAATCCCTGATCCACGCTTTGGTCTGAGGGGACCTCCAGGATGACTCTCTTGGAATAACTTTGCTATTTCTAAAGATGCTGCCTCCCTCTGACTGGGTGGAACTTTGGGGAAGTGTTTTGCCTAGGGGAGGTTTAAAAAGGGAATGGAGTAACCTTTGGATACAACTCCTTGCACCCAACAGTCGTTTGTGATGGCTAACCAGGCTTTTTGGTGCAAGAAGCAATGTCTCCCGACTGCCTCCAGAGATGAACACAGTCAGGCAATGTTTCAGGGATCCTGCAAGGATTTCTCCAAAGAAGGATCCCAAGATTCCTGATTCAGCAGACTCTCTCTGCCATGAGGGCAGCAACTGCCACTCGAATTATTCCCCACCTCTGCCCAAGGGAGAAAAAAAATCTCCCTCAGCATCCTGGAAAGGACCCCCCACCCCCACCCCCCAAGATATACTGAACCACAACTTCTCTCTCCCACGCTAATTCCTGGAGAAAGACCCATGCAAGGTAGAGAAGCAGATTCCAAAGGCAGACCGTGCCTTTCCATCTTTCTCACTGTGGGAGAGTTTGTCTCGTACTGTCAGTCCGAAGAGAGAGGAACCATCAAAAGGGGCACTGACAAAAGAAGCCTTAAAGGGTTCTACAATATCACACAATGGCTTTCAGGCATGGTACAGAATGGCAATGCCGGAACCAACCACCTTACAGGTACTCTCAACTGTGTGAGAGATTAAACTCATGGATGTGTTGGAAATGGACTGCAGAGTGGCCATACCAGAGGAGTTCCATTCCTCTGCCATCATGGACTCAGGGCTGGAGCTAGAGAGTTCTTTAAGCAAATCCCTCTGCAATCTCGTAAAGTGCAAGAGGTAGTTCAACGCACTGAGGGCAAATGTGGAAGAAGCACAGACCCTTTTTCCAAACCTATCTATAGCCCAAGACTCCCTGTTAGGGGGATGGACAGTAGAGCTTTCTTGGGTAAGCTCTTTCTTGGTGGCTGCTGCAACCACCATGGCATCTACTGGAATGCCTTTCATCCAGTGGGGTCTATCCTGAGGGGCACTGAAAATGTTATTGGTATCGGCTCTACAGCGTCTGATTCCTTTCATGCCCTTGCAGCCACCAGGTCCACTAAGGGGTTGGGGGGCACCCCCAAGATGTACACGGGCTGGTCCGAAAAGCCTCTAGGAACACTGACTTATCCAGGATGAGGTTTGGGGCCGACCAACCACCTCTCTGACGAAAGATTTCCAAAATGTATCCAAAGGAAATGTCAGGTGGAGATCTAGGGGACCGGTCCCCTTCCTCAAAATCAGCATCTGTCATGAGCAATTCCTCTGGGAAATCTAAGTGACTCCTTTTGCATCTTTTCTTCCTAGGAACCTCCTCGGCGAGGAGTTCCAGGGAGATGTCGGAAGTCGTCTGAGTTTACCCAAGTAGAGAGACTGGAGCCTGGAGAGGCTGGATGCCCTGGTGGCAGCAGTGAAATCTCCAACGCAGAGCTCAGGAGGGGAATGGGTGGATCTGAGACTGTAGGAGCTGGTGTCTCTAGGAGTAGAGAGAACCCTCTCCACCACCTTGGAAGGCTGAAGACTCCCAGAGTCCTGAGGAAACCTCCCCTGTCCTGAAGGATCAGGAACACTGTCCTCTGTCACCGGCAGCCCTCCGCTCCGATGGGAGAGTCAGTGTTGAGCTGAGAAACACCAAGGCACTGTGGAGAAGCGACAGCTTCAAAGGAGATACTATCTTGCAGGGGGAAGCTCTGCTTCCAAAGCCAGTAGGGGACGGTGCTGGGATGATCACCGTCTGAATCTGTGTACAGAGAAACGTCCTCAATCTGTCCAACTCATTCTCAGATACGCTCTGAGAGGACCCGATAGAAGATGAAACAGAGGAGGGCCTGGAGTGATATCTCTGAGAGGCACCCAGAGGGGAGACATTCAGTATCACAAACAAACACCTATCACAACCAAAGTGTCACATAGCTCACAACACCAGTGCACCACCCAGCAACAGCCCCTAAGGCAAGACAATGTACCTAACACTTTAGTCATAGGTGACTCTCTAATCCGGCACACTGATGTCGCACTCACCAGGTTGAATAAGGAGAAAATTACAGTCAGCTGCCTGTCGGGTGCCAGGATCCACCACATAACGCATGCACTCAAGTCACTCTACAAGTACAAATATGACTAACTGTCGATGTTGGAGTGAATGACTTGAGACGTACCTCCCTGGACTACATGGAGAGACATGGAAGAGCTCTCGGATCATGTAGCCCAGGCAGGTATGACCCTAGCCCCGAGTAGCATTCTGCCTTCGCCCAGAATGATACCACAATATAAGGACAAAATGATTGACTTCAACAATTGGCTAAGCTTCTTGTGTCATTCAAAGGGGATCCAGTATCTGTCTGCCTGGGGCAAAGATCGACAGACCACGATGCTTTGCCAGAGATGGTCTGCACCTGTCGCCCCGGGATTCAGGTTACTGGCTAAGGCTCTTGCCACCCCTATAGTGCCTTTTTTAGGCAAAGTTCAAAGGACAAAACCACCACCGTTAGCTACAAGCATGCAAAATCTGAAGGTAATGCTACTCAATGCTAGAAGTCTAAACCTCAAAATGCACTCTCTCGAGGCAATCCTAAAAATGGAGAACATCGATATCTGTGCAGTAACTGAGACCTGATTCAAGGCTCCAGAGAGCACTCCTGCAATACCAGTCTACAACTCTTACCACACTTTTCGAACACCAAACCAGGACCGAAACACTAAAGGTGGAGGAGTGTCAATATTCATCAAGGATATTCACACCACCAGGCTAGTTGCCTAACACAATGCGTCTGAAATTCTCCAGGTGCAACTAACAATAGGTAAGACTGCAATCCAAATTGTAGCTTGCTACAGATCCCCCACCATGCCCCAAAAGATTCTCACTACATCTTTCTAAACATACTGGAAAATATTAAGATAGAACCAAACACCCTAATACTGGGTGATATTAACTACCCTGCCATTAACTGGGAAAACTACTCCTGTACCAACACCGTTGCCCAACGGTTCTTGGAATTCATAAATTCCAACGCCCTGAATTAACTAATCCACAGTCCCACCAGGGGGGGTCCAATATCCTAGACCTGGTCATTACCAACATGGGAAATCAATGCTCCACACTTGTGGTCACTCCCTCGTTAGTCAGGTCTGACCATAAGCTAATCACCCTTAACATCCACATTCCACCCCCACCCCCCCCCCCAAGTAAGGAAACCTCCATAAAAAACTTCTCCAAAGCCAACTTTATGCTACTCAAGTCAGAAGTGACAAACTTCATGACACCCACGCAGACGGGAACTGAAAGTTCAACTGCTGAATCCTACACTAAGGCACTGTACGAGCACATCCACTCATGCATGAATCGCGCCATCCCAAATAGAACCAAGATGTTCTCATCCAAAAAAAAGGAAGCCAATCTGGTGGTCCCCTGCCATAAACAAACTTTACAACAAAAGGAAGAAACTGTTGCAGAAAAGAGGAAAATCCCAGGATGCAAAAAAACTCCCTTACCAGCCTCAGTAAGAAACTGAGATCCCTCATAAAATCCTCCAAAGCTAGTTACGAAAATAAAATTGCCAAAGATTCCAAAGACAAGGAATTCTATAACTATGTCAAGAATCTAAATGGCAATGCTCAGATCTGCCCTGAGCTAAAACAGAATGGTATTAAATATACTGATCCCAAGAATATTGCCAATATCCTGGCAGACTGATTCAGTGCCAACTTCACCCCCTAAATAGACCATCTCAATACCGGAAGACTGCCAAATTCCGGTAATAACGGCCACACAGGTAAAAAATGCACTCTCCAAAGCTAAGAATACAGCATCCATGGGACCAGATGACATCCCGGGCTGTGTACTACGTGAACTACAATATGAACTGGCACCTCACCTAAGTGTCATGTTTAATCATAGCCTCACCTCAGGTTTCGTGCCCACTGAGTGGCGCAAAGCTCCAGTTATCCCACTCCACAAGGGGGGATCCACCTTGGATCTCGGAATCTACCGTCTCATCAGTCTGACGAGCCTTATCTGCAAGGCCATGGAGCGTATTATCATGGAACTTATAAACAAAGACATTGGCAACCTTCGAACACTGGACCCCACCCAGTTTGCGTTCATGAAGGGCTGATCTTGTCTCCTGAACCTGACTGACTTCTTTGAATCAGTCTCCAAAGCCATGGACAAGAGTAAGCTGGTCCACACAGCCTAACTAGACCTTGCCAAGGCCTTTGACACCATCCCCCAATCTGGAATCATAGATAAAATACTAAGCTGGGCATTAATCCCTACGTCACCTAATGGGCTGCTAACTGGCTTACTGATAGAACCCACACTGTAAAAGTAGCCGACTCCAAATCCAGCTCCAGACAAGTGAGAAGTGGAGTACCTCAGGGTTCAGTCCTGGGACCGCTCTTGTTTGACATCTACTTTTCTGAAGTACAGGCCAACACTAAGGGACTCTGGCTAACAAAGTTTGCAGATGACTGCAAACTGGGAGCCATTATTGAATCCCCAAATGATGTGGATACTCTACAAAAAGGCCTTACAGAAACAGATGCTTGGTGCCAGAGCCATGGGCTCAAGTTCAATGCCAAGAAATGTATAGTTATCCGCTTTGGGAAAAAACATGTACCCGTGAATTACCAAATAGGTGGCAGTACACTAAACACCGAAAGTGTGATAAGAAACTTAGGGACAGAGGTGGACAGTGGTTTCACCTTCGATAAAGTACAGTTTTGCACCTACCATAAATGTAGATGTTCGAGTGCTAATACAGCTGCAGTCATAACAGATGGGTTCTCCTGCCGTCAGGCAGGTCCTCGGTCGGCCGAATTCCAAAGTCTAGGTCCGGCGTCGGTTGTCGTCGCTTTCTTTCCTGACGTCAGTGCGACAGGGGTATATAAGACACAGCCGACGCCATTTTCTTCGGTCTTTCTTGCCCCAGATGTCAGGTGCCCCCAGAAGGAAGGCAATATATATATATATATATATATATATATATATATATATATATATATATATATATATATATATATATATATATATATATATATATATATATATATATATATATAAAATATATAATCATGCATTGCAATATAATCAAAAACCAGCAGTTGCAAGCAAATACATCATAGAAGGATAACCCAATCAAGTTGTAAGACGAGGAGTTAGCCACTAGGTCTGTACCCAGAGGGGAAGGAGGGAGGGAAACCTGGACTGCAGCTGTATTAGCACTCGAACATCTACATTTATGGTAGGTACAAAACTGTACTATGTTCATCGTGCATACAGCTGCAGTCATAACAGATGGGTAGAATCCCAAAGCTACGCTCAGGGTGGTAGGCATTAGGTGGAACTGGGAGGAGCCAGAATGCCCTGCAACACAGCAGTGGCAAAGCCTGCTCTAGTTTTGGAGTATAAAGGTAGGTGGTAGTGTTTAGTGAAGGTATGCACAGAACTCCAAGTGGCTGCCTCCAAAATATCTTTGGTAGGAACTCCTCTGAGGAAGGCTGCAGAGGTAGCTGTGGCCCTTGTGGAGTGGGATCTGATGCCTGCAGGTACAGATTTACCATGAAAGGAGTAACAAAACCGTATGCAGTGGCCTATCCATTTTGAAATTGTCTGTTTGGAAATTGGCTTCCCTTGAGCTCCTACAGCATAGGACACAAAGAGTTGTTCTGATTTCCTGAAAGGCTTTGTTCTGTCCAAATAGTAACGTAGCTGTCTATGGAAGTCTAAGGAATGTAGCAGCCTTTCCCCTTTGTTTTGAGGACTGGGGTAAAAGGTAGGTAAGTGTATGGCCTGATTTAAAGCTACCCTGGATACTACCTTAGGCATAAATGACGGGTTGGTTCGTAGGGAAACCCTGTCCTGATGGAAGATGAGAAAGGGCTGCACAGCCATGAGGGCTTGTAGTTCCGAAACCCTACGAGCTAAGGTAATGGCCAGAAGGAAAGCTGTTTTCCAGGACAAATATTGCAAATATGTTGAGGCAGCTGGTTCAAAGGGAGGCAATGTTAATTTTTCTAGAATATAATTAAGATCCCAGGCTGGTATTGGTTGTTTCCTTGGAGGTCTTATATTCTTAGCCCCTCTGAGGAACTGTCTTAAGAGTGGGTGAGAGAATAAGGGTGGATCAGTGTTGTATTCTGCAGAAATGGCTGAGGCATGGATTTTGATGGAGGAAAATGAAAGTCCACTGTTCAACAGCTCAGCTAGATACTGTAATATCTGAGGCAAATTCAGTTTTCTAGGATCCTGGCCTTTTTTCTCATTCCAAGCATAAAACCGCTTTCCATTTTATGGAGTAAGCCTTTCTAGTAGATGGCCTTCTGGCCTCCAAAATGACATCCTGCACCTCCTTGGAGAGTAGGGTCTGTTGTGGTGTTAAGGAATTTTCCGTGCAGCCAGATTGAGTGTTTTCAGCTGACTGTGAAGAGTTTTGTAGCTGTGCTGAGTCAGTAGAAGAGGCATTAGAGGTAGGGTTCAGGGAGGAGAATGTGTTAGGCTCCTCAGGAGTGGGTACCAGTGTTGTCTTGGCCAGTTTGGAGCAATCAGTATCATCTTCGGTCTGTCTGCTCTTGCTTTCAAGAGCACCTTGGGCAGAAGAGGCAAAGGTGGGAAGGCGTAAACTGTCCGTGCTGCCCAACTGAAAGAAAGGGCGTCCACTCTCCAGGCCTTTGGATGGAATGTCCTTGAGCAGAATTTTGTCAATTGATGATTCCTGTGGGAGGCAAAGAGATCTATGTCTGGCCTTCCCCACGCTTGGATTATATTTGTAAACACTTGAGGATGCAACTTCCATTCGTGCGGGTCTGTCATATTTCTGCTTAGATTGTTTGCCAGCATGTTTTCCAAACCTGGCTGGTACTGTGCTTGAAGTTCGATTTGTCATTCCAGAGCCAAGTTCCAAAGTGACATGGCCAGCCTGCACAGGGGATATGAATGTGTTCCTCCTTGTTTATGTACCACATTACTGTGGTGTTGTCTGTTCTTATCAATAATTGCCCTGGATGCAGGAGGTCCTTGAAAGCTGTAATTGCATTTATCACTGCTAGCATTTCCTTTTGGTTGATGTGAAGGTGCTTTTCCTTTTGGGACCATTTGCCCTGAATGCACCTGTCTGTCATGTGTGCCCCCCAGGCGTAGTCTGAGGCGTCTGTTGTGATGACTTGATTTGCTTGAGGCTTGCGGAATGGTAGACCTGTGTTTGTTTGGCATGCTTGGGCCCACCATAGAAATTCTTTTTGCAAACATGGGATTAGTGGTATTATTGTTTCCAAACTGTGGCTGTATTGAGACCATAGGTTTTTTAGGTACCATTGAAGTTTCCTCATATGCAACTTTGCACATGGGATTAGAAGAATGCAAGATGCCATGAAGCCCAGATCCTGCAGGATTTTCCTTGCAGTTAGCCTGGTACAATTTGCTAGTATTTTGAAGTACTGAGTTAGTTGCCCCTGTTTTTCTGGCGTAAGATAGGCCATCTGGGTGTTTGTGTCCAAGTTGGCACCCAGGAAAATTATTTTCTGAGATGGTGTTAGCCTGGATTTCTCTTTGTTGACTGTGTATCCTAGAGAATTCAATAACCGTGTTACATAAGCCAGATGTTCCAGAAGTATGTGTTTGCTGTCCGCTTGGATCAGGCAGTCGTCCAAATAAGGGTAAATTTGTATCCCTTGAAGTCTGCAGTAGGTAATTACTGATGCCAGGCATTTCGTGAATAGTCTGGGTGCAGTAGATAAGCCAAAGGGCAATGCAGAGAATTGATAGTGGATTGAACCTGCAAGAAATCTGAGGTATCTTCTGCAGCTTTGTCTGATTGGGACATGCAGGTATGCCTCCTTGAGGTCCAATGTTACCAGCCAAGTCTCTTTGCCCAGCATGGGAAGAAGCTGCTGTAAGGTGAGCATCTTGAATTTTGGTACGAGTAGAAATGTGTTTAGGATGGATAAGTCCAAAATGGGTCTCCAATCGGTTCCCTTCCTTGGTACCAGGAATAGTCTGGAATAAAAACCTTGACCTTATTCGTGAGTAGGTACCTCTTGAATAGCTTTCATATCCATGAGCTTTGAAATTTGTATTTGAGCCTCTGCCCTTTGATTGTGTGGCAGGTTCGGCATGCCTCTCATTTTTGGAAGAGTGTGAAAATCAAATCTGTAGCCTCTGTTTATAATGTCCAGGATCCATTTGTCTGTTGAGATAATATGCCAATTTTTTGAAAACAATGTCAGCTTTCCTCCCAAGGGTGCTGCCAGCTGAGACTTGCTTGGCATGCAAAGGGGAAAGTCATTGGGTTTGTTTCCTGTATTGTTGTGGACTGTCTTCGCCACCTCTTGGTGCTGGAGTTTGCCATTGTCTGCCTCTATATGATCCTTGAGATTGTCCTCTGCCCCTTGTGCGCCTGTATCTACCTCTTTGGGGCTTGTCCGTGGCTGGAAAGGACCAGTTTTTTGAAGGCCAATTTCTGCTAAAACGTGGTGGTTGTACCTGTAGAAAAGCTTTGACAGTTTGCATAGATTTAGCTTTTTCTTCCATTTTCTTCACGTAGTATCTCCTCAGCATTAGTACCAAATAATACATCCTTTTGTAAAGGAGCATCTAGTAGTTTAGCTTTAACATGATCAGGCAAAGTTTGTTCCCTAAGCCAGGCATGTCTACGAATGACTGATCCTGTAACAGCAGCTCTACTTGAGGCCTCTAGAGCATCATAGCCGCATTGTAAGGTGTGTTTACCCACTTGTTCTGCACTATGCATCATATCCTGCAACTCCTTCAAATCTGGTTGTTCAGGTTGTGACATTTTATTCCTTAATTGTGATAACAGAAAAGTACAGTTTTGTACCTACCATAAATGTAGATGTTCGAGGATCTACATTGCTGCAGTCATAACCTGTGGGTAGTCTGCTGTCCTCGGTCGGCCCGAATACCAAAGAGCTAGGCTGGCGTCGGTCATTGTCGCCCAGAACTGACGTCAGTACGTAGTGGTACTTAAGCGCATGACCGACGCCATATCCTCAGTCTTTCTTGCCCCAGATGTCAGAAGGCCTACAAAAGAAAGGCCAGAGCCAAAATAGTAAACGCCCAACAACCACCAGTGTGGAAATAAAGAATATCCCAAAAAGAAACACAGCAACCACAAACTAAAGAGGGGAAGGAGGGAGGGATGATAGGACTGCAGCAATGTAGATCCTCGAACATCTACATTTATGGTAGGTACAAAAAATGTACTATGTTCTTCGTCTCACACTGCTGCAGTCATAACCTGTGGGTAGAATCCCAAAGCAAAGGAAAAGGGAGGCTGGCAAACTAAATAGCATTAGGAGCTGCTAACATGCCCTGTAAAACTGCAGTGGCAAACCCAGCCCTGGACTTCGAATAAAGAGGGAGATGGTAATGCTTAGTAAAAGTGTGTACTGAACTCCAAGTAGCTGCCTCCAAAATGTCCTTAGTAGCTACCCCCCTCAAAAAAGCAGTAGAAGTGGCAGTAGCCCTAGTAGAATGAGGTCTGATTCCAGCAGGAACATTCTTCCCATGATGAGAATAACAAAAAGCAATACATTGACCAATACACTTAGAAATAGTCTGCTTTGAAACAGCTTTCCCTTGTGAACCCAAAGCAAAGGAAACAAATAACTGTTGAGTCTGCCTGAACTCTTTAGTTCTGCTCAAATAATAACGTAGCTGCCTGTGGATATCCAAAGAATGCAAGACTTTTTCCCCCTTATTTTGGGGATCAGCATAAAAAGTAGGCAAATGAATAGACTGGTTCAAGGCCACATTAGAAATCACTTTAGGCATAAAAGTAGGGTTAGTACGCAAAGAAACTCTATCCTTATGGAATATCAGAAAGGGTTAAACTGCCATGAGTGCCTGCAATTCAGATACCCTTCTAGCAGAAGTAATGGCCAACAAAAAAGCAGTCTTCCAAGACAAAAACTTCAATTCAGACGTAGCTGCAGGTTCAAAAGGAGGTAAAGTAAGCTTCTCCAACACAAAATTGAGATCCCAGGAAGGAGTAGGAGCTCACGGGGGTCTTATATTTTTTGCCCCTCTAAGAAATTGTTTGAACAAAGGGTGAGAAAATAAAGGAGGGTCACAATCATAGTGAGCAGAAATGGCTGCAGCATGAACCTTCACAGAAGAGAATGACAAACCCTTGTCTAGTAATTCAGTAAGATACTGTAGTGCAAAACTCAAATTAGGTACTGAAACATCAAAGCCCTTCGCTGTGCTCCAAAGAAAAAATCTCCTCCATTTATCAGCATAAACTTTTCGAGTACTAGGCCGCCTGGCTTCCAAAATGACATTTAAAACCTGTTGAGGAAGCTGAGACCCCACCGGCTCCATTACAGAATACGCCAGGCTGTTAGATGCAGGGACTGTACCTGGACATTGAGAAAATGATTGTTTGACTGGGATAACAAATGAGGAATCTGTGGCAAAGGCCAAGGAGGCTCCTGAATTAAAGTCCTCAGCAGAGGATACCAATGCTGACGTGGCCAATCTGGTGCTATTAGAATCATACAAGGCTTGTCCCGCCTGACTTTCAAGAGTACCTTGGGAAGAAGAGGCAGAGGGGGGAAAGCATAAACGTGAAGGTTGTTCCAACTGAAAGATAGAGCATCCACTTTCCAAGCATCTGGGTGGAACATCTTTGTGCTAAATTTTGGCAGTTGAAAATTCAGTGGAGAAGCGAGCAGATCTATGTCTGGAGCTCCCCAAGCCACGGTCAACTGCTTGAAAACCTGAGGGTCCAGTTTCCACTCGTGGGGATCCACAACTTGTCTGCTCAAATACATCTGCTAGGGAGTTCTGTGCTCCTGGCAGAAACCGTGCTTGAAGAGTGATGTGCAAACTCAGAGCAGTCTCCCACAATATCATTACTTGTCTGCAAAGAGGGTAGGAATGGGTTCCCCCCTGCTTGTTGATGTACCACATGACTGTGGTGTTGTCTGTTTGAATCAACACCTGTCCCGGCTGAAGTAGGTCCTTGAAGGCCATCAAGGCAAATTGGACTGCTAACATCTCCTTCATGTTGATATGCAAATGTAGTAGTTTGGGAGGCCACATGTCTTGTATCCATTTCCCATTGAAGTGTGCTCCCCAAGCCAAGTCCGAGGCATCCGTCGTTAGGATCTGACTCGCCTCTGGTCGGGTCACAGAGAGTCCCCAGTTTAGGTGACATTCCTGAGCCCACCACAAGAATTCCTTCTGGATGCAAGGTAAAATCCGAATGACAGTGTCCAAACCGTGGCAGTGTTGAGTCCACACACTTTTGAGATACCATTGTAGCTTCCTCATATGCAGTTTGGCATTGGGAAGTACTAGAATGCAAGATGCCATGAACCCCAAGGCTTGAAGGACTGTCCTTGCAGTCAGCCTGGACATTACTGATAATTGCTGGAAGTATAGATGAAGAGTTCTTTGTTTGTCCGGGGTCAGAAATGCCATCTGAGAAGCTGTATTCAGTCTCACACCCGGAAAGCACATGTCCTGAGAGGGCACTAGACTGGACTTTATTTCGTTCAGAGAATACCCTAGGCACATTAAAACTGCCATTACATACTGGAGATGTTGTAGTAACTTGTCTTTGTTTTGAGCAAGAATCAGGCAATCGTCCAGATAAGGATAAATTTGTATTCCTCTCTGTCTGAAGAAAGCAATTACCGGAGCCAGAACTTTTGTGAATACCCTGGGCGCAGTAGATAAACCAAAGGGCAATGCAGAGAACTGATAATGAGAAGTACCAGCCCGAAATCTCAGGAATCTCCTGCAGCTGGGCCTGATAGGAATGTGAAGATAGGCCTCTCAGATCCAGGGTTACCATCCAGTGATCCTTGCCTAGCATAGGCAGAAGTTGTTGTAATGTTAACATCTTGAACTTTGGAATGTCTAGGTAGGTATTGAGAATGGACAAATCCAAAATTGGCCTCCAAGTGTTTCCTTTCTTTGGCACTAGGAATAGACGGGAATAAAATCCTAGACCTACTTCTGACGGAGGGACCACCTGAATTGCCCTCATCTGCAAAAGCAAAGAAATTTGCTCCTGAGCCCCCAGCCTTTGCTGAGGAGGCACATCCGGCATGCCTTTGAAAGGAGGAAAAGTGTGAAAATAAAACTTGTAACCCTGATTTATTATATCCAAAACCCATTTGTCCTGGGTGACCAAATGCCAGTTTTGTTTGAAAAGTCCCAACTTTCCTCCTAGAGGAGCTGCCAGTAAAGAAGGGTCTGGCAGCGGAAGATGCAGGTCATTGGGTCTGTTTACGAAAGGGCTGACCCCTGCCCTCACCAGAAGACTGTGCAGGAGAACTCCAAGTCCTAGGTCGGAAAGAACCCTGAGCGTGAGCCCTGCCTCTACCACGTCTAGACCTGCCCTTAGACTGGTAATCCGAATAAGGATAAGACCATCCTCTAAGCAGGCCAATTCCTGCTAAACTTAGGGGGCTGCACCTGCATAAAATCCTTGACCGCCTGCATAGACTTAGCCTTATCTTCCATCTTTTTCAAAACTGATTCCACAGGAGGACCAAAAAGTACTTCAGATTGTAGAGGAGCATCCAAAATCCGAGCCTTAACATGCTCTGACAAATTTTGATCCTTAAGCCAGGCATGTCTACAAATAACTGAACCTGTAGCAGCCACCCTGGATGAAGCCTGAAGAGCATCGAAACCACACTGCAAAGAATGTTTGCCAACTTGATCTGATGCATGAACCAACGCCTGGAGCTCCTTACACTCTATACCCTCAGATAAAGCATCCACCTTAGATTTCAATTGGCCTAACAAAAAGTTCTGATACTTCAGCATATGAAATTGGCAATTCAAAGCCCTCATAGCTAACGAGAGGAGGTGTACACTTTTTTCCCCCACCTATCTAACGCTCTAGAATCTTTATCCAAAGGAACTGGATTCTTAGCCACAGAAGCCCTAACACCCTTCGGACCTTGAATAATAGTTTCCGGATCAGCTCTAGGACTCTTGTACAAATACTTATGTGCTTCTGGAACTCTGTAATACCTGTCTGGCTTAACAGGGGCAGGAGGCAAAGAATCAGGATTAAGGGAAGATTCAGAAAAAAACATCCTGAACAACATCTAAGACAGGAGGAATAGCCAAGGGCCTATGTTGTGGCAGAAACAAAAATTCCCTAAGCCTTTTCCGAGAATCTGAAAAATCCTGACCTTCCCACTTGAAATGTTCCCTCATAGAATGTAAAGTCTCAGAAAAAGAAAAATCCTCTGGAGGAGAAGCAGAAGGACAGGAGTCCTCTGCATCCGAATCTGAATAGGAAGGGAAATCCTGAATTTCTTCAGCTGAGGAATCAGAGTAGTCGAATAATGATCCATTCCCTCTAAACCTGGCTCCACCCTAGGCCTCTTCTCTGGGGGGGGATAGAACCCCTGATTAAAGTAATCAAGTCCTCTGCCATTTTCAACATATGCTTTTTAGGAACAGGGGGTGGAGAAGTAGAACTATGACCAGGGCCAACAAGACAAGATTTGGCCTTAGTATGGCTTTTAGCCACTGAAGTAGAAGGCCTAATCACCTTTTGCAAAGATGGAACTACAGATACCTGAGAAGCACCCTCAGCTGGGCCTAACTCCTGAGAGGCCAACTCCTGCAAAAGTAAAGGTTCCCCCTGGGATTCAGCCAAACCCTCGGCAGGATCCACAGATTCAACCGGAGGCTCCGAAGAACCGGCGTCCGCAACGGACGACTCATCCGGTTTAGACCTTAAAGATTTATCTTTGCGCTTTTTAGCAGTAGCGGGAGTCGGAGGATCCGACGGCATGTTATAATTACACCGTTTACCGAAAACAAGCCTGGCACAGTCTAATCTGCGTTTAATGGTGCGCTTATTAAATCTAGCACAAAAGCGACACCCGACCACGTCGTGCTCAGGCCCCAAGCAAGGAATACAGAAAGAATGATAATCCCTATGAGGTATCTGTTTCCCACAAGAAATGCAATTAACTTTTTCTGACATCCGGATAACTGAGGCAAGAAAAGACAAATATTTCCCCAATGGGGTACTTAGCTCAACTTGGTCTTCGGTCTGAAACTCGATAAATGAAAATTTCAGAACGCCGAACAGCACTTGCAAACGCTGCTTCTGCTTCGGACCACGCGTCAAGAAAGACTGAGGATATGGCGTCGGTCATGCGCTTAAATACCACTACGTACTGACGTCAGTTCTGGGCGACAATGACAGACGCCAGCCTAGCTCTTTGGTATTCGGGCCGACCGAGGACAGCGGACTACCCACAGGTTATGACTGCAGCAATGTGAGACGAAGAACATCTGCTGATATTTAAGCATATGGAACTGACAATTTAAGGCCCTCATGGCTAGGGTGGCCGAGGTATATACCTTTTTTCCCCACCTTTTTAAGGATCTAGACTCTCTTTCGGAATGTAATGGATTCTTAGCAGTAGAGGCCTTCATTCCCTTGGGGCCTTGAGAAATGGTTTCAGGGTCAGCATTATGGCTTTTGTAAAGCAATTGGTGTGAGTTAGGAACTCTGTAGTACCTATCAGGCTTGACTGGGGCAGGAGGCAGGGAATCCGGATTAAGGCAAGCCTCCGAGTAAACATCATCAAGTATGTCCAAGACAGGAGGAATCGCCAGAGGTCTGTGCTGAGGTAGCAAAAGAAATTCCCTAAGTCTTTTCTTGGAATCTGAAAAATCTTGGCCTTCCCAATGGAAGTGTTCCCTCAAGGTATGCAAGGTTTCCCCGAAAGAAAAATCCTCTGGGGGAGATACAGAAGGAATGGACTGCTCTGCATCAGAATCTTCAAAAGGGGAGTACGAGTGTTCCTCTTCATCAGAATGTTCTGAAATAATGGAGCCCTGGTCAGAAGAGGGAGAATCTTCCTCCACTCTGGGTCTCTTGTCCGGAGGGGGTTGGGTACCCCTGATAAGAGTAATTAAATCCTCAGCCATTTTGAGCATCTGCTTTTTAGGCATGGGACCTGGAGATGGGCCCTGTGCAACAGGTCTCTTGGGATGCATGGCTGATTTGGACTTAGTAAAGGCCTTTATGGAAAAGGAAGATGAGAGTCTGAAGACACCATGGGTGGAAGTGGACCTGTCCACATTAAGAGGCTCAACACTCACAGTGGCTTCGGTAGCTGTAGTCAGAGTATGGGCCAAGGCACCTGCGGTCTCGGTTACAGAAGACACCGCCAGAGAAGTGTCGTCGGTAGTCAGGGACTGCGTAGGCACCTCGCTGAGAACCGGACCACGTGTAGTTGGTTTTGGCGTGGTGTTGGTGGAGACCGCGGACCTCGCATACCGGTCTTTGTCCTTACGTTTTTTGGACAAAACAGTAGTCGGAGTCTCAGACGACATTTTATAATCAAAAGCTTTACCAAAAAGTGCTGGGCGAACTCCGCCCGACGCTTAATAGTGCGTTTATTGAAAGTAGCATAAAAGCGACAGCCCGAGACATCGTGGTCTGGGCCTAAACAAGGTATACAGAGGGAATGGAACTCCTTATGCGGTATTTGCTTCCCACAAGAAATACAATTGTTAACTTCGTCTGACATCGGTCTGAGGCAAGAAAAGTTTCCCCAACGGGGTCCTTAGCTTTAAAGAAGACTTCGGTTTCCAAATTTTCGTAATTTCAGGAGCTGGCCGACCGGCACTTGCGAACTGCTTCTACTTCGGGCACCGCACGGCAAAAAAGACTGAAGAAAATGGCGTTGGCTGTGTCTTATATAACCCTGTCGCACTGACGTCAGGAAAGAAAGCGACGACAACCGACGCCGGACCTAGACTTTGGAATTCGGCCGACCGAGGACCCGCCTGACGGCAGGAGAACCCATCTGTTATGACTGCAGCTGTATGCACGATGAGCATCCACATCGCCACAACAGTCAGGAAATCCTTCTATTTGGCACACCTCATAACCAAGGGCTTTTCCATCCAGAAAAAAAGGAGGTCATTGTCCCACTGTACTCATCCCTCATTAGACCTATTATAGAATACAACGCCCCATTTGGTATGTACCTCTAAAGACATCTGCAACAACTGGAATGGCCACAGAAATACCTCACAAAGAATCACAGGCCTAAAGCAGATGCCCTACGCTGACTGCCTTAAAAAACTCCAGCTATACTCTGTCGCATATCGTCTACTCAGAGGCGATCTCTGCTTAACATACAAGGCTATGTCAAACCCAGAGCTCTTGGACATGCTACACTTAAAGAAATCCCTATCCCTCAGAGCCACACGCTTCAGGGATCTAAACCTTGTCATCACAATAAACAAAACATGCTGGAGGGATAGGTTCATAACCCAGAGACTCCCCAGACTCTGGAATAGATTGCCCATACATGTCAAGCAGAGTGCCTCTTTAGCCCTCTTCAAAAGGAACCTTGGCGACTGGATGGGAAAAAGGAAATTCACCCTGGGATCACGTCAGTCACCCTGCTAGATAGGGGGTCCAGGGAAGTAAATAGTGTGGGAAGAAATAGCCAGGGAATTGTTATGGCTAGGCTTGTATAGGCCCTAGGGCTGATAGCCTAGTACCAACCTATGAACAAATTCCAGCCCTAAGAGGCAACTCGGGCATAGGGTGGAGAGAAAGTAACAGAGATCGGAGCAGGACTCAAGTTCTCTGGGCCTTTTTTGGAGGTTCTGACAACTAAAATGGAGGGATCTGGGGACCATTTTTTAGGATCCCAGGCCTCCTTTGACTTTTTGGTAGGGGTGTGAGCACCTGAGACAGCAGCAACAGCTGAAGAAGGAGGGGCAATAAGGCCTTTAAGGACCAAACTGTTTCTTCTATCTGCAATGACCCAAGGGGGGGGGGGGTTTACAGATAGAATAAGCCACCTCAAGGTGGTAAGGATCCAAAGAATAAACACACGCCCTGTGGGCATCAGATGCAGGGATCTTGTGCCTACAGGAAGTGCACTTTTTAAAGCCAACAGGCATATCTGATTTCTCCAACATGGTAATGGAAAGGAGTTAAAGATAAGGGAGAGACAAAGAAGTGCAATGACAGACATGGTAGAAAAACTACTACAATAAGACTTTTTTTTTAATATTTAAAACAAAGTTAGAGTAGGTTAAAAAAATAAAGATTGGCCAAAGGCTGCTTAGAATTTGAAGAAGGAAAAAAATATTAGAAAACACCCACAGAGGAGCTCTAACCTGACCATGATGCTTTGCTGATAAGCAGCAAATGAGATCTGAGGTATCTGGGGGAAGCAAGGCAGTATGGGTAGGATGGGAGTAGCTCTAGCTTGTAAGCTTTAGCTTGCTAACAGCAGAGTTGGTTCCGATGTTGGAATCGAAACCTCACAGGTTTGTTGAAGACTGAACAGACATCAGATCTAAAAATTGCTTGTGTCACTGTAGGATTGAGGGACCACTCATGAGGCATCAGCACTGTCCTGCTTAATTTATCCACAAGTACACTAGAGAGCCCTAGTGTGTGCAGTTATCAGAAAGTAATGAGAAGACAGTCTACTGTCAAACCCTCATGGCCTCTCAACACAGAGAATAAGACTGGGTTCCTCCCTGTTTGTTGATGTACCATACCACAGGCATATTGTCAGTCTGTATGGAGATCACACCCTTGGAGAGTAGATCCTAAAATGCCTGCAAATCTAGGAAGACTGCTCCCAGTCTTCCAAGACACTGATGTAAAGGTTGGTCTCTGTTGTGGACCATGTACCTTGGGACGGTCTTCCCTTCAAAATGCCCCCTAAAAGAAGTGATGCTTCCGTGGTCACTGTTGCAATAGGTGAATCCATCTGGAAATGACAGCCCTCCGTCACAGACAAGGTTATTCACCAAGCTGTGTGTTTTTTGCAGACCTGCATAATCCAAATTTTTGAATAGAGGGGGTGAGTGGACTGAGACCAATGTACTAAGTTCCACTGCAGTACCCTCACAAAATATCTGGCTAATCGAATCATTAGAACTGTAGATGCCATGAGACCCAAAAGATGTACGATTAGCCTCACTGGTGGTGCTGTGTGATGGAAAATTTGAAGAGTTGTAAGACAGTGGATCCTGGACTGGGGAAGTCTATTTGAACTCTGGTGTCTAGATGGCATCTTATGAGTTCTATACTCTGAGCTGGAGTCAGTTGTCATTTTGGCAGGTTTATAGGAATTCCTAAATTCAGAAGCAGCTGGAGCACTTGATCCCGGTGTATGAGGAGGAGATGCTTGGTATAAGCAGCGAGGAACTAATTGTTAAGCTACAGGAAAATTTGGATCCCCAGTAGGCACAGGTGTGAAGCTACTACTGGCCTGATCTTGGTGTACACCCCAGGGGCTGTGGTGAGGCCGAATGGCAATGCTCTGAATTGGAAATAACAGTCTCCCAGCCAGAAGCAGAGAAATCTACTGAAGTGCTTTTGTTACCTTGATGTGATAGTAGGCATCCTGGAGATCAACAGAGCACATTAATTATCTTTCTCAGAAGCAGCACAGTGGATCAAACTGTGATTATCCAGAATTTTGTCTGCCTTATGAACTGATCTCCAAAATAGGTCTGAGGTCCCCAATCTTCTCTGGTATTAAAAAGAACAGACTCCAGATTCTAACTGTTCGTGGAGGACCAATCTGGATTACTCTCTTCTAGCAGCTTTGAAATTTCTATGGCTGCCAAGTCCCAATGATTGGGTGAAACATTGGAGATGATTTTTCTTTTTCTGGGGTGGGAGGGAAAAGGGAATTGAATAGCCTCTAGATATTCTTAGCACCCATGAATCTGATGCTGTGTGCCAGGCTTGAGGGTGCAGAG
Source organism: Protopterus annectens (assembly GCF_019279795.1). Classification (NCBI taxonomy): domain Eukaryota; kingdom Metazoa; phylum Chordata; order Ceratodontiformes; family Protopteridae; genus Protopterus; species Protopterus annectens. The sequence goes on along the minus strand of NC_056747.1, from coordinate 441,699,829 downwards.
AAAGAGAGAGAGACACCCCACAGCTGTCTCCACAGTGCAGCAGTTGGGAAACCAATCAGGAGCACCGAAAGGTTTTCTCGGAGAATGGACTGAGAAAGTTCGATTATATGGTCCACCTCTGCCTCTTGGGCATAATCTGTTAAAATTACCTCTCCCTCTGCCATGGGAAGGTCTGTCATCAAAGTAAGTACTCTGATATGCAGAACTACATCTTCCCCGATCTCTGGTTTCCCAGAGAATGTTCTTTGTGGGGTAGAGAAATATACACCTACTGCAGAGAGAGTATAACCATCTTGTTGGCTCCTGGTGAATGCATCCTTGACTTTTAGTCCAAACAAGGTGGAACCAACATAAAACAGCATTAACAAAGGAGACCTAAAGCATTCCATAAATCAGAAAACCACATCCAGGTGTGGCGATGTATGGTAATGCTGGTACCTGCTGCCCTGGCCATAGCATCCACTGCATTAGAGAGCAGACATATGGCCATGTTGGAAGAGAATTGAAGGGTGAAAAGCTGGGAGTCCACTGCTTTTTGAATATCCACAGGCAACACACCCTGGAGAGAGACTTGATCTCTTTAGTAAAGTCTCTCGAGAATCTTGTTAAATGCACTAGGTCATAAGGGTGAAAGTCAGAAACACACAGACCTGCTTCCCAAATCTCTCCATCACCCTAGAGTTTCTGTTAGGGAGTTGTAAAGGCCATCTTTCTTTAGACAGCACTTTCTTGGTGGCTGCTGTCATCACCATAGCATCCACTGGTGGACCCTTACTCCAGTGCTTCCTGTTAGTGCATATAGTATTTGGTCAGCTTTCCTTACAGAAGGGCTAAACCATATCAGAGTTCTTCCATACCCACTGAACCACGAGACCGATAAGTGGGTTAACAGGAGGTACCACCTAGGACTCCGAGGACAAAGTTGGTCTGGAGCAAAAGTCCTCCAAGATCATTTGGTGAAGGGTCCTGGGATGACCAGCACCTTCTCTATTTCATTAATTCTCCAAGAATCTCCTTGTTGAACTGCCCCCACCCCCCGCCCCCACCAAACTCTGTGCCAAAGCTTTTTCTCAGAGTCAATTTAACAGAATAGACAGAAGGAGACAGTCAGCAAAGATGCAATCAGCTCCGGCTCTGATAAAGGTGCTATGGTTCCAGTTGGTTCCATTAATACTGAACCCAAACGCTGGGTCAGTGCCGGTATAGTCCCAAATTGCATCCATGTTCAAGAATTTCCTCACCATTCTGTTGACAAAGTTCTGCAAGGCTTCTTGACAGACAATATACACATTTGGACTGTGGGTCCTGTGCTGGAAGTTTGTGCCCACACTCCAAGCAATTTTTAAATCCAGTCGACTCCAACATTTTGACTACCAAGAAACAAACAGCAGAGTATCTAACTCTAACCTCAACTATTTTTGAAGTATCACTGAATGTATATAGCACAGAGGCCCAAGGTTTTAACTCTAATATTAAACTAATACAGAAAAAAAATATCTAAACCTTAAATAATACTAATTAGATTAAAGTGAGTAATAACTCACAGTAGGATATGAGAAGCAGCAATAACTGAAAAAATAGCCTACTGCTGAAGAGAGCTCTAAGCATGTCCAGAACGTTTCATCAGCAAATGAGATCTGAGGTACAGTCTAGGGAATTATGGGTGGGGGAGGAGTCAGAGCTCTGGTTTCGATAAGGTTCAAAGTTGGTGCAGAGGTCAACTTCCAATGGATCAGACAACAGGCATTGAATCCATTATTCTATTTTGTTTCCCTGTGGAAGGAATGTTCTTTGTACTGATGTGTCCAAGCAGGCACCCCATAAAAACAATCCTGTGAGGAGTCAAAAGACTCCTGAATGTTCTCTTGGAATCCCAGCCCAGGAGAGATTCCTCACTCTTCAAAAAAACATTCTGCAAAGAATGAGAGCGTGTCTGCAAAGATAATGTCATCCACACAAGGAAAAATATGGATTACCATGCATTCTGCAGTGGGCTACCACAGAAGCTAGACACTTTGTGAACACTCATGAAGCAGTGGATATAGCACAAACAGTAAGGCAGAGAACTGATAAAGTGATCTAGACACACAACCTTAAATGCCTGAAATTTGGAAAAACAGAAATGTGAATATATGCATTTAAATCTAATGCAACTAAAACTCAGGTGAGGAAGAGGAGGTTGTGAAGTCAAAGCATTTTGAATTTGAACACCATCACAAACTGACTCAAAAATTCCAAATGGGTCCTCAAGAATCTTTCTTTGGAACCAGAAACATCCAAGAATAAAACCACTTTCCTCAAAGAGACGGGAGAACAGGTTCTTTTATCCCCCTAAAAGCGTAAGTTGCAAGACAGAAGGAAAATATAAGAGTTTAGTATGGCAGATGAAGAGTAATTTGCTTTAAATGAGATGAGGCAGAGCTCTCACTCCCATACGTAGTCTCAGTGGATCACATTCAGGATCCATGGAGATTCAGACTCTCTGGGAAGTTTAAGGGACTTGCCAGGGTGAGAGGTAGTGACAAGTCATTCTGACTTACTGGACTGTCCTTTGTTCTTGGGGAGAGGGGGCATTTCCTGCTTTGTTTCTGGAACCTCCCTAACTGCTTTTTTAAACAGCCTTGATAGGGTTGTTTATTTTGCTGAGCTAAAGTTAGACGAGGGAGCAAAGAACCCCTTGGGCAACTTTGAAGGGAGTGGGGGCTGAAAAATCTGAGAAATTACCAATATCAGTTTTCCCCTCTCATCACATTTCTGATAACCTCTGCAACAGAAGATCCAAAAAGTAGATCTCTATCCAAGAAAGAATTCAAAATTTCATTCTTATCTTCAGGGAGGTTCTGAAACTGCAGACAGGCAAACCCCCTCAAATCAGTTGCATTGGTGGCAATTTGGAAGTAGTATCCACAGAGCCAGAGACATTTTAAATAGGGACTTGGGAAATAGAAGAAACCAAATTACACAAAGCAGATGTCATCACAAGAAGAAACTGATGCCAAAACATTAGTCATACTTTCACTATGAGCCAGGATAAACTTTCAACATATGAGCCTGACAATATAGAATTCTAAAAAAAAGTTGCAGAAGCATACACTTTTTCCCCAGACCAGTCAAAAGCCTTCACAGTCTTGTCAGGAGAGGGATCAGAACTGAAAATGTTTAGCAGCAGCTAGATTCACTAAAGCAACAGCTACTGAGACAGGTCTGAGATTACTGTTTAAAATTTAAATGACTGAAGAACTTTTATATAATATTTTTTAGGGTAAGCAGGCTGTGACAAAAGCATCCTCCAAAGCAGGTAGAACTTGAGGGACAGGTGAAGGTTCTGGAAATTCTAGCTGCAACAAATCATACTACTTTCTAAGGGATTAAGAAATCTCACAATTTTCCTCACTGAAAACACGGATTCATCCTGGTAATAATCTTGGGGGAAACTATCTTTCACTGGAAAGAAGAGATACCACATACTCCTTAGAAACTGAATCAGACACCCATGTAAAATCTGCATCTGTTCTTTCACATTTCACTACAGGTTCAATCTCTTGAACCTCTTCTGGGAAATAGGAATCCATTTTTTCTATTAACAGAAACTGCTTTATCAGCATCAAGACCTTGTGCATGGCCCAAAGTGAAGCCTAAAGCACTCCTGTTCAGACTTTTGTAGGATAGAAAGGAAAGCTGTTGTAAAAACGGCTTAAGAGATACAGCACCTAACCTATCTAAACACTAAACCAACAACTAATGTTGTAATACATTAGAAAGGTAGAAGAGACCACAAAAAAGTTAAAGCAATAAAGGCAAAAAAGTCACTTATTGGGAGGAACTCTCGAGACCATGACCAGTTTACAATGGCAGCAAATGAGATAGTACAGTTGTGTACACTTACCATAAATGTAGATGTTCAAGTGTATTCACTGTTGCAGTCATTACATTTAGGGTAATCTGTTGGCAGGTTGCCCTCAGTTGGCCTGATTAACAAAGTCTTGGGTCCTGCGTCCGTTGCTGTCCCTTCTTCCATGACGTCAGGTCGTCAGGGGTATAAAATATTAAAATACCCAGTCCAAGGGAAATTGAGTATAATGTACCGTGCTATACTGCGACAGTAAAATACAACTTGAGTAAGCCCAAAAACATCTAAGAGGCAGTATTTCAAACCCTTTGGACAATTCCTAATGAAACTAGGTCGTCAGAGGTATAAAATATTAAAATACCCAGTCCAAGGGAAATTGAGTATAATGTACCGTGCTATACTGCGACAGTAAAATATAACTTGAGTAAGCCGAAGAACAACTAAGAGGCAGTATTTCAAACCCTTTGGACAATTCCTAATGAAACTATCAGTTAACTGGATCCAGCTGTAAGACATAAAGGGATAAAGCCCTGTCTACACAGTGTTGACCCTGAAGGTGGCTGCTAAGGATGGGTGTGTGTGGCTTGCCCATCCTGGGGACAAAGATGGCTCTGGCTTGCCACATTGGTGACACCCAGTGGAAACACTACATGTTCATCTCATGGAGTTAAAAGATGAAGACTGAGCTACCATTTATGCAGTCACACTATGCAGCAAGGGAAAAACTGGCATGTGATGGCTTGCTTCCTCTCAGGAGGCCATGACTGGTGGAGTGAGCAGCCAACAAAGGGAGGGTTTTCCCAAGGGGAGAGGGTAGGCTGCGCCATAGGACAAGCAACTTTACCCCACTTTCTACCACATGACTCGCTACAGGGAAAAGAGAGATGTCAGTGTTCCCAAGATGGAATAAACTGACCACAGGGCTATTGCCTAGCTCAGAGATACCTGCCTTCAATTCAGCTGGAATGAATGAACCAATTAGGTGAAGGTGGTGGAGCCACTGGGCAAAGTCCTGGTTTTGGTGGTGGTGGGGGGGGGGGGGGTAAAATCAAAAATCTCACACTATGATCCTTGGACAAGTAGTTGCAAATTGCACTCAACACTAACATTCTGCCCTCAAGGACTGAAAATGCAGCACAACGCTGAATTTTAACTTCATTTGGCCTGTTTCAGACCAAGGAATATTCCCATTTCCTGGGAATACTAAGAGGCACTGTACGAGGGGAAGAGGAATTCTGGTTGAGAAACTGCTATCCTCTCACTGTAGAGGTTTTCTACCCTTCTGCGCCTTTGGATGCCAGGACTAAGAAGTCATGCTTGCGGTGAAGCCAAGTAGGTACAGATTCCAGGGGTGGGGTTTTCTACCAACACCAGAAATTATTTCTGAATTATCTGTATTCTCAGTGTCTGGAGTTGAGAATATTGGGCTAGCAGAGATGGCATACTGCCAGACATAGCCATCAATTCAGCCCCATTGGGTCTCATAGCAAAAACTGATATCAGTGCCAAAGTTAATTTGGTGTACAGGTTTGAAATGCTAACAAGGATGCATTGATAACAGGGTCTAGGTCAGCACAGACCCAGGGAGTCAAGTGTCTGTATGGAACCGCAAAAGTCTAACTGTGAAAAGAGAGTTCTAAATAAGGGTAGAAACAGTAGTCGTTAAGGACATACCGGCTTCAAAGCACCAAGTATAAAAACAATGACAAGGAAAGTAGCTATGCAAGACTGGGGGTTTCATCACGGTGGAAGC